>NW_026727647.1:0-50087 GCF_029784015.1 Lycium ferocissimum
CACTATGTAAACGAAAGCCTACGTATATTATTGTTATCATTTTGACACCTCAAAGTGGCCTACGTTATATAAGTAAACATGTTCTATATGAAAGTCGTTTTCTACGATTATAAACGACAAGAGAAATGAATAGAAAAAGTTAAGCGAAGAGAATGAGGGGTGCTCGGTGGTCAGCCTCGGGTACCCGGCGCGGCCCGTAGGTCGGGTCGTGACATAACCCTTCTTTCAATAAGGCATAGTTCTCTGGCTATATACCCATCCTTTCATGAGTCTATAATGTCTTCCAAATGATTCTATCTTTAAAGCTACTAAAGCTCATGATTCTCGTTATGATTCGAGTCTACTAAATTCCTTATATGATGAGTGATCCTCTAAGGATAGATGTAATGAAACGATGATAGTAATGATGCCAAAGACGCTTATGAGCTCTTATGTATATGTGTATATGTGGGGGGGGGGGGGGGGGGGGGGACTATTATGTAACACCGAGCTTATATGGCCGGGTATGATATGTATTGCGCGCACACCACTGTAGTTGGGTACGGATAATCCTGAGCCTTGGTAGGGCCAGGTATGTATAATCACCAAGCTTTGCCATGGCCGGGTATGTGAAACACCGATCCTTCATGGTCAGGTATGCTATGAATATGAATATGAAAATGAATATGAATACGATTGTGAATATGAATATGGATATGAAAATGTAAATAAATACGGATACGAATATGGATACAGATATGGATGTATGTACACAATCACGCATTAGAAATGGAAGGTTCCTAAGAAAAGCAAGTAAGTGTTTATGACGATGGTCCTACTACCTCCCCTCTTATACTATTTCTTATGTTGTCTATTATGCTTCTATAATGATGTTGATTATACCTTACATACTCAGTACATTCTTCGTACTGATGTCCTTTTGTTTATGGACGCTGCGTCATGCCCGCAGGTGGCCAGGGAGACAGACTTGATCCATAGCTCTATTACTCGGGGACTACGTAGCGAGGCTCATTTCATTCGGAGCCACAACTTTTTGGTATCTATTCTTTTGTGTACATACTTATGGGTATGGCAGGTCCCGTCCCGCCTATATGATATGACATACTCTCCTTAGAGGCTCGTAGACATGTGTATATGGTTAGATGTATTTAGCCTTGTGAAGCTTATATTTTGTATATCATTTTGATAGCCTTGTCGGCTTATGTACATTGATATGGGCATAGTTGTTGATTGTGAGATAAATGTATTGCTGCCCAATAGAATTAGTATGAATGACGGATAGAAAGTACGATTTAGCTATGTGGCTCACCTAGATGTAAATATGAATGTATGATAAGAGGTGCCCGGGTGGGTTAGCACCAGGTACCCGTCATGACCCTCCGGTTGGGTCGTGACAATAGTGGTATCGGGCGCTTCGCTCCAGCGTGTGTCAGCCGTGTCTAGTAGAGTCTTGATTATGGGTGTGTTGCTAGCCACACTTATAAACAAGAGGCTGCCGGCATTTTAGGAATGAATGACCTTCTTTCTTTATAAGATCGTGCGATAGAGCCATAATATAAGGATTTCTCTTTTCCTTACCTATGTATTGTGTATTTCAGAGATGCCTGTAAAGAGAAAGGCTACGGCAGCCCAAAAGGGCAAGACAGTGGCAGGAAAGCCGGCCCGCCAGCAGCACCGCCAACGGTTGTAGAGGAAAGTGAGTCACGTCGCTCAATCTCAGTCCTCTCATTTAGTGCCTATTTCTCGAGGAGCATGAGGGAGCCCGGACTCCGGACCTCCGGCTCCCTCATCGCCGGATGCTTCAGGCCAAGATGTAAAAGAGGCCATTCATTTGCTTACTCAGGTTGCCGCCCAAACTTAGCGGCAAGGTACAGGGCAAGGTGATAGGGCTATTAGTGCAAAGGCCCGTGATTTTATTAGCTTGAACCCTCCAAAATTCTTCAGATCAAAGCCGGATGAGGACCCTCAGAATTTTATTGATGGAATGTTGAGGACACTTCGGTTGATACATGTTTCGAACATCGAATCGGTGGAGTTAGCATCCTATAGATTGAGGGATGTTGCGGTTCATTGGTACACGGTTTGGATGGCTTCACTGGGAGCCAATGCGTCTCCCCCGGTATGGCAAGAATTTGTAGATGCTTTCCTCCGACATTACCTACCTACAGAGGTTCGGCGAGCTAGAGCCGATAAGTTTTTGAATTTGAGGCAAGGAAGTATGAGTGCTCTAGAGTATAGTATCCACTTCAATTATTTAGCTAGGTATGCTTCGGCCATGGTAGCGGATATGGGTGACCGAGTGCACCGATTTGTGAGAGGCCTAGGGCCACACTTGATGGATAGGTGCTTGATTGCGTCCCTTCAGGATAACATGGATATTTCACGCATTCAGGCCCATGCTCAAAATTTAGAGGAAAGCCAACAAAAACAATGAAGTGAGCGTGAGCATGATAGAGGGTATAGCAAGAGGGCTAGATCTTCGGGTCCGATGAGTCAGTTTAGAGGCGAGCACAAACAACAATTTTCTAGGCACTCAGGCCATTCTATGACTAGTGCGCCTCCATGGTTTACAGGCCAGAGATTTGATAGATCTACTCATTTCGGGCCGAGTCAGAGTTTTTTCGGTTCGACGGTTCGTCACCCTTGCCAGGTGATTGGTCGGGCGAGGCCACCCATGCCACGATGTTCCCGGTGTGGGAAGTTACATTACGGGCACGAGGCAGCGGATTAGGCTCGCACGGAGGTATTTTGCTGGCCGGCATGTGGTCGGTTAGGACATATTTCACGACGTGATTTCCCCCACATTGTCGTATGGTTGGTTTGGAGTAGAGGCTCAGGACCCGTTACACCCATTGGTGAATCGGTAATCGGTAGCCGAGATCTTCATCATCTATACGCCCGAGTTAAAAACGGGGATTTTGATGTTCACATGGGTATGGATTCGGCCATGATTGTAGAATGAAAATGGGCGAGAGAGGGATGGAGTCCCATAGGTTTATTTCCTAGCGGTCGATCTCAAAAGTATTTATCATCTAGTTCGTGTTCAAATGTGTGTCGAACCTCCAACTCTTTATTGAATGAGCCGGACACCAAGATCTTCTGGCAAGAGAGTCTTCTCTACCGATGTTGTCACAGAGTTGAAAGAGTCAAGGAGCATTATCGGTAGTTTTCTCGTGGGAGATGTGTATGCTTTGATAGATCGGGCTCCACATTGTAAGGTATGTTACTCGAGGATTGATGACTTATTTGATATACAAGGTGCCAAATGGTTTTTAAGATAGATTTGAGATCCGGTTTGGAGTCAGAATCCCAAGAGTCGCTCAAACCTTTTGAGGTGTACACTACACCCATTGGTGAACTGTGCCCTTCCTAGATTTATTTGTGATTGCCGATAGTATATAGAAATTGCATCATTAACATCGTGATTTATGCAAAACCATCGTACCATGGTTGACTTGCATGAGTTAAAAATGGTGGATTTTGATGTTATCATGGGTATGGATTGGTAGATGTAATGCTTCTTGCTATGCCAATGTTGATTGTAGAATGAAAATGGTTCGTTTCCACACCACCGAGAGAACGGGTAGGCTGTGTATGTATAATCACCAAGCTTTGGAAAAGATCCTTCATGGTATGCTATGAATATGAATATGAAAATGCGTCACCAAAACATAGGTTTATTTCCTATCTAAAGGCGAGAAAAATGATCACAAAAGGTTGTATTTATCATCTAGTTCATTATGGTTCAAAATGTGATTAGCTTTACATACGACATTCCTCCAACTCCTTCGTTTCGCGGAGCCGCGTCATTCCCGTGGTGAATGAGTTCCTACCAGGACTATGGATGTATTCCGAAAGTACATATTTATGGGCATGGCGGGGTCCCGTGTGCCTTCCTCTCATAGACATGTTTAAGAGAGATTGATTTTGCTATAGATGTGCTACCGGATACAAAACCCATATCTATCCCTCCTTATAGAAATGGCTCCCGTAGAGTTGAAAGAGTCAAGGAGCAATCAAGGACTTGCTTGAGAAAGGCTTTATTAGGCCTAGTTCTTCCGTAGACACGTGGGAGCACCCATGTTGTTTGTCCGAAAGAAAGACGGCTCCTATGAGAATGTGCATTGACTATGCCTATATGGCGCACACACCACCGAATAAGGTGACGATTAAGAATAAATATCCTCTATATAGGATATGATGACTTATTTGATCAATTACAATGTTTGTGCCAAATGTTTCTTTTTTAAGATAGATTTGAGATCCTTTGGGTATCATCAAGTGAGAGTACGCCAGGGAGGGAGAAAGATATCCCTAAGATAAACCTTCGAACAAGATACGACCATTTTGAGTTCCGGTAATGTCATTTGTGCTAACTAATGCACCAACATCCGTTTTTATGGATATTGATGAACAACGTGTGGAGAGCCCTTCCTAGATTTATTTGTAGAGGATTGTATTCATCGTCGATATCTTGGTGTATTCTAGGTCCGAGCGGCAGTGTCCAAAAGAGAGTATACGTGTATCATTTGCGCATTTAGGAACAATGATCGTCCTTAGAGTTCTTCAAACTCGAAAGTTATTTGCCAAATTTTCTAAGTGTGGGTTTTAGTTGAACTCAGTGACATTTCTGGGGCACATTGTTTCAGCTGATGGTATTCGGGTGGATAACCAAAAGATTGAGGACTAACCCTTCTTTCAATAAGGCATGGTTCTCTGGCTATATACCCATCCTTTCATGAGTCTATATTGTCTTCCAAATGATTCTATCTTTAAAGCTACTAAAGCTCATGATTCTCGTTATGATTCGAGTCTACTAAATTCCTTATATGATGATGTTGTAGTTGAGTGATCCTCTTATTAAGGATAGATGTAATGAAAGCGAGTTGATAGTAATGATGCCAAAGACGCTTATGAGCTCTTATGTATATGTGTATATGTAGGACTATTATGTAACACCATTGTTATAGCTTATATGGCCACGTGGTTATGATATGTATTGCGCGCACACCACTCAGGTAGTTGGGTAGACGGATAATCCCGAGCCTTGGTAGGGCCGGTAGCGTATGTATAATCACCAAGCTTTGCCATGGCTTTGTTTTGGTATGTGAAACACCGATCCTTCATGGTCGTTGTTTTTATATGCTATGAATATGAATATGAAAATGAATATGAATACGATTGTGAATATGAATATGGATATTAAAATGTAAATAAATACGGATACGAATATGGATACGGCTAATGTTCTTATGGATGTATGTACACAATCACGCATTATAAATGGAAGTTAGTTCCTAAGAAAAGCAAGCATGATATATATATATATATATATATATATATATATATATATATATATATATATATATATATATATATAAGTGCTTATGACTTTATTCACCGATATACGGTATGTATATGATATAGATATGCACGATGGTCCTACTACCTCCCATCCTATACTATATATATATATATATCTATTATATATATATATATATATATGTTGATTATGCGATTTTACATACTTAGTACATTCTTCGTACCGACATCCTTTTGTTTGTGGACGTTGCGTCATTCCCCGCGTTGGGGATTATCATACTTGGCTGGAGATCTTCGCGACTTGATCCATAGCTCTATTACTCGGCTTACGGGGTTGGGGACTATGTAGCGGAGAGCTCTATTTCATTCGGAGCTACAACTTTTGGTATCTATTCTTTTGTGTACATACTTATGGGCATGGCGGCCGTCTGTCTCGGTGCTCGTTTTCGGTATTTCCGCATGCTCCGACCATGGTAGTCGATATGACCGGCCTAATCTTTCTTTCCTTTACTTCTCATTTTTCGTTGTGGTCATTATTCTTTCGTTCCACTTGTCGAAGTCTATCCTGCAATTCTACACAATCCTCTTTGGTTCTGTACCACCACACTCCATCTTTCTCCCACGCCTACCCTCACATTTTTATCCAAATCGCGTCGTGCTTTACTCTTTCGCTTTTTTCGACATTTTGGTCACCTCACCTACCGTCTACTTACTTCCTTTCTTTCCCAAATATCATTATCTTAGAACTTTCCAAGCTCAATCCGTAGCGAAACAAAAGATCGGCTGAGTTGCCTTATAACATTTGTGCCATTTTTATTTTCTTTCATTTTCCGGAACTTCCTTACCCTCCATCCGATTAATTCCTTCCAATATGCCTCAACGTCGATTGCTGGGATTCACTACAGCCATGTATGGGATATCATATACATACGTATACATAATTGCTACCATCTTATTCACAAAATATTTCCAACACTATTCGACTTATCCTGTTTCTAAAGCTGTATTGCACCTTCCTCCTTTTTCACTGGTTCAGTCTGCCTCGTTCTACATGACCTCTTAAGGTTTCTGCCCATTCCGCAGACTCTAATTTTTCCTTATATTACCCTAGCTTCTCATTTGCTTCTTACGTCTGAATTTGTAGGACTTTCAGAAAACTTCCCAGGGGGTCACCCATCCTAAAATTACTCCCACTCCAGCACGCTTAACCTCAGAACTCAGATGAAATGCGATGCTCTATTGCTAATCTGATAGCGTTTACCTCACCACATGACCTTCAAGACATAATTTGGAGCAAGTTGAAGTCTCGACAGTTTCAAAACGTTCTCGTAACGCATCTCCCTCCGAATTAGAAAGGGTCCCTTACTCCAATCAATAATTACCTAATACTTGTAGGCATTCCAAATTCCCGGTTAGGTGGCATTTACATTCAACGATAAGTGTCCAAAATTCTCTCGGAATAGTATCTTTATCTTAACCTGTACCATCTGCTTCTTTTGGTGAAATTAGGTCGCACCATCTGTTCCTTAAGCCTACCGTCCTTGTCGCTTAAAGATTCCATTATTTTTTAGGTGAAGTCGTGTACGTAGTATCCCTTTATGCTTTATGCCTTTTTACCCTTACTTTGTCCCCAACACAGGCTTCTAATTTACTCGAAAACACGCCTAGTTCACCTCAATAATGATTCCATCTTACCACCATATCGTCGCACTACCCCTTTTGACTTCATAACTATGTATTCCCCTTTTTTTTTGTTCCACATTCGTACTCATTTAATTACGTCTATCTTGGGTGCTTCCTTTGGTATCCCCTTACCATACCTCTTCAGTCTATGCCCCTCCTTCTTTTCTGCGCGCGAGGAATTTTATAATACCTCTATATTCTTCGGAAAGTACTACACCTACATAATCCCTTTCCCATTTTCAAACCATATTCCGTTCATTCCTATTTGTTCTTATCATGCCAGTCATTTCCTAGCGCTCATTCTACCTCGTTGCTCATCTTGCTATAGTTTGGTCTTTCACAGTTCCGTCACTGATATTACTTGTGTTCTCAGCTACACCTGTCATCCTCTATTACTGCACTGTTATCTCACCCGCTTTTCTCTTCATCTCCTCTTTTTTTGTGCTCGCTATCGTTTCCGTTATCTCGTAATTTCTATTCTGTACTTTCCCTGTAGAAGAACTTCATAAATCCCTCTTTTCTTTTTGATCAATAGCTTACCTTTATACTTTAGTCACACGGATTACGTCATATCCTTTAGTCGCTTTCTCGCTAGGCTTTGCTCATTTTCATAACATTCCTTATTATATTCACATAATATCCTGTTCGTAATCAACCTCATAGTGTCACGCTTCTCAACTTTTGCCCTTTCTGGTCAATCTTATCTTTAATATCTCACAAGCTGTCTTGTCAGTACATTCATATCCGTCACAATTCTTCTTCTTTTTTTCCTTTTTCTGTACTCTTGTCTCAATCATACTATTATTTCTTCTAACTATAGTCTCGTCATAATTTATCCGTGCTTATCAATTCAGTTGATACCTTAGTATAACAATCTATCAAGATTTGCCAGCCTCTTCTAACTCATCTCTTAATATCACAAGCCTTTTCCAAATCCTTTCCATCATATCGATATCGACCTCCTAATTACAATTATCGCCAATTCAGTAGTTAACTTATTTTTCAAGGTCAGCCGTACTTACAACTTAGTCACATTCTATCCTTACTATTGACACAACCTTTCAAGACATATCGCAAACCCATATCTCTTTCTCTTTTTATTTCTGGGAAAATTTTGGCAGAGTTTCCTCTGTGTTTCTTACTATCTCAAAACACTCGTACGGTGAAATACCAACAATGCCTCACGTAAAATATATATATATATATATATATATATATATATATATATATATATCATGTTACACACGGGGCTCCCGGTATCAACAACGGATAGAAATGATGGACTTACCGCGTATGACTTCGAATCGCACCCGTTACCCTTTCCCGTTTACTTTTCCTTCCAATTTTTAACTTTACATTTCACTCGTACTTCAATACCTTATCTAACATATGATCCTGCCGTGCCTTTGCTTACTCGCGTGCTTTGTAACTTCCAGTATCGTCAATCACTTTCTTCCGTCGATGTCGTCCTTCCGTCGAAATCAAGAGTTAGTACGAGGAATTTCATTTCCTATGACTTGGCTCTATCGCACGATCTAAGACAAAAGGGTCATCGATTCCTAAATGCCCCGGACCTCCCCGTTTATGAGTGTGGCCGGCTTCACACCATAAACAAGACTCACCGGACATCGTACAATCCGAGGACACGCTCGATACCACTCGTCACGACCCAACCCCCGTAGGCCGTGACTAGTGCCGAGCCGGGCACCCGTATACACCCATTAATCGAAATAGCACAGAATAACTTATACGAAATACAAATGACATTTATGTACTCTGCCGTCACAATATATATTATAATATATCGTATGATATCACACATAAGCCGGTAAGGCTATCATAGTACGGGGGGACGTCAATTCACAAATCACACAAACACAACAAACGGTCTCTGAGTACCTAAAACCCACACATATATGTCTACGTACCTCTAAGAATCATAACGACCTCTTAATCATATGACGGGACGGGGCCCGCCGTACCCGTGAGTAAACATATACATATATACAATAATAGAATCCGATCAAAGTATAGGCTCCCTTTCAAGGAGCGCTCCAAAACCGAACAGAATCCTAAGCCGGTGGATCATCCAAATAAGTATATGTACGCGCGCATGAAACGCAGCCCCCGAAAGAAAAGGGAGTCATACGGAATACTACCGAGTATGCAAAGCATGAAATATAGTAAACGTGGTCATAACCAACAAGAAGTACGTAAAAGTAAATGCAATATCCGTAATATCAAAATGATTACTCATAAAAAACATAAATCATGCATGGGACTCTTAGAATATGGTCGCCCGCCCTTTGGCGCCATAACACATCATAACAATAAGATTTATATCCCGCCTTTTGCATAATTGGAAAAATTCGAAATAATTGTGATTTATGAGAAAGGAGGACCATGTTTGAAATTATCTTAGTATGTGTATGTCGGTTATGGAAATTTGAATGTGGAAACACCGAAGCTAAGGGCAAAATTGAATTTTTGAAAATTTGTTTCAATTTAAAATATATGATTCATGAGTTAGGCTCGATAAAAAAAGAAAATGTCATTTAAAAAATTTAAGGGTAGTCGGCCAATGCCTTCCATGGGTTTTAATAAAATTTTCCATGTGCCAAGCATGTGCTTAATTAGGGGACAATTATATATAAGTGTTCCTCTCTAGAATTTTCAAGAAAATCAAACAAATCAAGAGAAAAGGAGAGGAGGCTTTCGGCCCATAAGAGAAAAGAAAGAAAAAGAAAAGAAGAAAATTTTTTCTAGCCTTCAATCTTGGTCCAAAAATTGTAATCTTCATATATTCTTCTCTTGCTTACACTAAGTTGGTATAATTTTCAAGTCAAGGAGTGCTTGTTTTGGCAAGAAGAATTCATTGGAAGAAGGTAAGAATCTCATGTTTTCTTTAATGAACATTATGGAAGATTTATGAATGTTGGAATAAGTGGAATTGCATGGAAATTATGGAATTGTGATTTTTGGTGTGTTTACAACCTTGAGAATTCAATGAAAGCATGGTTGTGTATGGAGGATGTGTTAGATTTTATGTTGTGTTTTAGTTGTGGTTATGATGTAATTCATGTATAAATATGAATGAACCCCCGGGTTGAATTGGAAAAATATACAATCGTGGTTATGGAAGAATTGGAAATAATGATGAATTGTTTTGTTTGATATGTTAGATTGTTGTTATGATTCTTATAATCTAAACCCGCAATGCTAAGGAAAAATGATGAAAGTTAGCATTGATTTGAAAGTATGGAGTTGGAATGAGAATTTTGGCCTTATGTTGGAAAGTTGTATATTTTGTATACTTTGTATATATGTAAGGGAATTGGTTGAATTTATTTGGTATGTTAATTATGTTGTTATGGCATTGTGAAGTGAACAAGAGGATCAAAACAATTGGAAGTTGGAAGTTTTGAACGAATTATGGTTTCGGTGGAATTTTTGTATAATTTGTGAAATAATGTGAAATGTTCTTGAATTGTATTTGATGGTCTTGAATGAGTAGATGAACATGAAAATATTGATATTAGCTTGAGAATGTGAAGTTCAAAAGTTTGGAAGTTGTTGCTTTATGAAGAAAGAAGACTAACTATGTTAGTAAGTATTTTACTTGATTAAAGTTATTTTGAGCCTAACATATAAAGGGAAATATAGTCTGCCTTAAATAGGTACAAAAAGTATAAACAAAATTGAAATGTTAACCTTCATGAATAGCAAGTCATGCATAAGAGTGACCATTTTTCTTTCGACGAAATCGAAGTGAAACCAACGGGCATAAGGTTTCTCTTGAGGTCCTCTCTAAAGCCATTGCCCTTTATTCTTTGGCATGTTACGAGTCCAACAAAGCTTGAAAGCGAGCCTCAATTGTACTTAAAATGGCGCTCGGAATCCAAGATTGAAAATAGCGCCAAATCGTTACTTTAAAAGATTGAACTCCGTTATCACAAATCGTCGCCAAAAAATGAATTATATGTACGAAACCTTCCTAATGGACCTCGGATTGTCCCAAATGCTTTTAAGTGACCGTTATAAAGTCGGATGATCCACAATTTATACTTAAAAATCGATTTGACCCGAGGCAATCCGGGCCTTTGAATCCGAGTCCTCTTATTATGATTTTAATTAATTTATCCATAACCATGTTTAAAGGAATCTTTGATGATTGTACCGTTGTCGAACAATGAATATGATAAGTTTATGATATGTCTTGATATGGGTTATGATCCTAAGAATATGATGTCCGAAGTAAGAAATCGTGCCATCCCCAAAAAGGAATACATACCTATACGAGCATCGTCCGATTTCCTTGAAATGATATGTCATTTGTATTGTTCCGTTTGCTCAAGAAAAGATCATTTTGAATCTTTTTTGTAAGCCCGAATGATATATTTGTTACGTACGAATAGTCTCCAAAAGTCCAATTTGACATAATAATCGGCATCCGAAAGGTACGTATTATGACTCTTTGTGTGATTCATCCGTCGAGTCCGGACTTATATGCATATGTTTCGCAAAATCGTTCGTGCAAGCTATGATATGTCTTATTCATACAGCCACTTCCAACAGACATGTTCTCGTGCGCACAATCTCAACTATAACGATCCACCGAGTCCCTCGTACTTGCGGCCGGGACACGTTATTTGTATATGATTGTGATATGATATACGGGGATGGCGGCCGAAGACGGCACATGATTATTATTCACCGAGTATGTAAGGTACGGACACGTTATGTATACATGATATATGATTTGACATATGATTCCATATTACCGACATAAGGGGCCGGATATATACACATATGGTACATGTTATGCTAGACTTTACCGAGTCCCTTATCCGAGGGCACGGACACGATACATGTTCGCCTCGATCCATATGTCACATACTTTTTAATATCTCAAATTCTTCTTCACTCCACAATTTGCCTACATTTGCAATTGACACCCCGTCATTGATCATGGTTATACTTGTTCATTAATTTTACATACTCGGTTTACACCGACCCCCTTGACTTCGGGGGGATCGTGTTGGCATGCTTCTAAGCCAATATAAGACTTGTACGGACGCGCCACACGTTTTAGGATATCGTCCCAATTTGTGCGGTTTGGAGAGCTCCTTTGATGCATGGAGTCGACACTTTTGGTATATATTTTCCGTTGTACGCCGTATATATGACTCAAAATAAAATCTTGGGTACGGCGGGGCCCCGTCCGTCTTTTTGATTACATCGTAACGTATGTTAGAGGTATAACATGATTGTGGGTTGTGAGTTGTCGGTGCACGTATGTTCGGGTTTGCGCTCGTATATGATAGCCCCGGCGGCTAGTGTACGTGTCTAAGTATGTTTATGTATGTATGTATATTTTCATGCGACGTACCCGATATTTGTATGAATTTATGTATGTCTAAACGAGATTAGCCGTTTGATATGCCTTATACGGCGGGTAAGGTGCGTATGGGTGTCTTAGGACATATGGTCCGGGTTGGGTCGTGACACATAACACATCGTAAGATTTCATATCTCCGAACCCGACATATCACATAGCACATCATAATGCCATAACATATCATAACGCCAAATATACGGAACCGCCACTCTCTAGCGAGGAGGCGAACCGGACACATCATACTCGAATATATCATAGTGCGCACGAAACATAACCGGCCGGGACTCGGTGAAGGATGTAACAACCAATGCACGAGCGAGTTGTGAGTAACCATATGCAATTTAAAAACATTTTTCAAAGACTCGATAGAATAATCAAATGAGCCGTCATTTAAAAACCAAGGCGATAGTCAGATCAAGGTTCTTCCGAGTGTCGTTCGAGAACATATCAAATAGAACTTTAGGACTCATAAGTACGTATCAAACCATATGAAATAACTTATGGAAATTAGGGGCATAATTGTCTTTACAAACTCGATAGAGAAGTAGGTAGTCGACGTCCGAAGTTTAAGACGATAGTTGCACTAAATCCTTTCAAAAGTCGTTAGCACTACACAAGGAAAAGTCTCGGGGCCCACGGACGAGTATCAAACCAATCCGAGTCCATCTATAAAAGTTGGAGACCTTATTCATTATAGAATCTCCTACGAACGTTTCGAAACGATCCGAGCTCATCTATGAAAGTTACGGTCGTTCGTAGTTACGAAATCTTTTTAAAACAACATTCTTTATGCAATACTTGAAATCCAACTATACAAAAGACTTAAGAACCATGATTTGACCATATTAAGAACATTAACATAAAGAAGTGAATAAGAATCGTATACGGCTCGGATCTAAGAATAGAGTTACCCGAGACTCGTGTCATAGTCTACTTACAACTAAGACATGCCAAGAAAGAAAGGTTAGCTTTACATACCTCGTCCGCTTCCTAAGCTAATCCAAACTTAAGTCTCGGCTTCTCAAAATCTACAATAACATCATTTGGCACCAAACATTAGTCATAAGCGTTTAGAAATCCAATTCTAGATTAACACTTTATTTACAGAAATTTGGGCACAAGCATTTCCTTCCAATCTTTAAATTCAACAACCCCGAGAATTCAACTCGGCCAAATCTTCGGCAACAATACCAACAACCATACCAACAACATCAACAATCAATTCAGAATGCATTCTAACGTCAATAACTCTTTTCTACATAATTCGACAACATTCCATTTATATTCAAATTAACTACATATGATCAAGCCAACACCAATGCTATACATTCAAATACTAATCCGAAACCTTCCAAACGATATTCATGAACACTTTAAACAATTCACACAAGCAATCCAACCAATGGGCAACATCACCGAAACCTCTCAAATTCCATAAGAACAACGACAACACATTTCTTTTTTCCAAATTCATTAACTACACCACGATCCACACATTGACAACATAATTCTCATAAATTCAAGAAACTATGCTAAAATTACATTAACTTTTACAACAACCCACAAACAATTACAACTTCAATTTAAATCATTAAACCTTCATCTTCAATATAATCCACAACAATCATCAACTAATACACTAAATAAATTAGTCCATCATAGTCTACCAAAACATAAAGCCCATACGGCCACACTTCAACACACAAATATCATGATTTCCATCCATTTTTACACACTACAACACATTCAAAACATCCATAACACAACTAATTCCAACCATTTAACCCACATAAAACACCCCTTAATCCATAAATCTCAACAAAATAACAAACTAGTTTATAACGCTATTTTCTCCGTTCTAATCCGTTAAAACTCTAATTAAACTTGTTAACAATGAAAAAAGGGACCTTAGTCTTACCTTAAGTATGCAGCAAAGACGTCACCCTCTTCTTCTTGGCTGATTTTTAGCCCAAATTGAAGGCAACGCAACGTATAACACTTTTCTCTTCATGAGCTTCGCGATTCGGGGCTTAGACTACCTCTCCTCTCTCTCTCTCTCCATCTCTGAAAATTCTGGACGTTTTGGTCTGAAAAATGAAGGAGAAAGCTGAAAATTTCACTTAAATGGCATGGGTATTGGGCCCGACACAGATTTGGAATTGGGTTGGGCCGAATCCACTCGTATCAGCTCGACCTTTCTACTTTTAAAATATTCATATCTCCTTATCCCGATGTCACCTCCGTGGGCCCACGACCTATGGTTGGAAAGCTAATTCAATTATCTACAACTTCTATCTTTGGTAGTTTTCCAAATTTCAAACTTATAATACCGTTTCTGCCCCTCAAAGTCAGATCACCCGAAAACGTTATTTAAAAATATTTGGTTGGAGGACTTCCACTTTGATTTGGCTCAAGGGTCCTTCTTGAGTTGTGTTTAACTTCACATATATTATTCATATAACTTTTCATATGTCAAAAAAAAATCTCAACATGTGGACCCCCCTCGCAAAATTACTTATGAATAATCCAACGTACAAAAATACGGGATATAGCATTAAAAGTCTCAACCTCGTATCCCGAAATAGTCCTATCCTTAACTTTCCATGGTTAGTTCGGAATGTCCCAACGTACAGAATACGGGATAAAACACTAAGATAAGAAAGAATGGTAACCATCCTAGATGTCCTGTAGCCTCTTGTTTATAAATGTGGCACGCTTCACACCATAAACAAGACTCTACTAGACACGACTTTGCAGACAACCGCTAGGAAGAACTACTATGATACCACTTCTGTCACGACCCAAATCGGAGGGCCGCGACTGGCACCCAAAACCTTGCTCGACTGAGTGCCACACAACTATTCCATCTAGGAGTCACAACTTTTTGTGAACCTTTAATCTACGAAATGACGCTTCCGTTAGGTAAAAAAAAAATTTCAATAAAACTCTTTCGTCAAATCAGGGACTTCTCCCTTATCGTTAATTCAAAGAAAGCCTTTAGTCACAATAAAATCTTTAAAAAAAAAACCATAAAAACATATCGACCTATATGGTAAACTTTACACCACTATTCTTTAACAGGATAACTCATTTCCATCATCCAAAGTCTCTTAATATACACGAGATACCATATTATAAGTACTCCGACTCCAACACTCCGAACCGAGACGGAGCTCACCAATACACACCTAACGATAGCCCGAAAACATCCTATAGCCAACGTCTTCTACTAATTTGTATACACCTGCGTGGCATGAAACACAACTAGAATAAACATAAATCCAATATAGGGGTCCTACACAACCAAGCATTTAATGTGTACACACACTCCCAGTATGTAAGGCATGAATAACATCATATGCACTCTTCATAAGTATAGAACATAACAAGGGGATAAAGATGACCCGTACATTTGATTCCTCTTAGGGCGGATACCTTACATGCAACTTTAACCTTTTTAAATCAATATGTACACAAAATCGGGGGAGGAAAATTTTTCGAAACATTTTAATGAATATGTAAAGATAAATTAAAACATCACCTTACATAGTCCTCAAGCTCCCCCGTTAACAATTTTTCCATATGTATACACATCACAACAAAGGCCACAACACACCAAGCCCAAATCATAACAATTCGTGTTTCATATATATACACATCACAACAAATTTCCAACATTTGTCCTTAGGCCCCTATTCGCATTCAAGTCTCCATATATATGCCACACACTTGCTAAGAAAAGTTCAAATATGACCTCCTTTCCATAAATCACAATTACTTCAAATTTTCCAATTATGCGAAAAGGCGGGATATAACAACAAAGGTCACAGCGTCACTCCGTATCAACTGTGCCTTATATATAAATGGCAAAGGTCACAGTGTCACCCCCTGTCAACTGTACCTTATATATAAATAACAAAGGTCACAGCGGCACCCCCCACAATCGTACCTTATATATAAATAACAAAGGTCACAGCGTCACCCCCTGTCAACTGTGCCTTATATATAAATAACAAAGGTCACAGCGTCACCCCCTGTCAACTGTGCCTTATATATAAATAAAGAATGAAAATGAGTGCGATATAATCAAAATGAAATAATAGAGCTCTCTGTAATGTCACAAAATAGCCATATACATACACTATACTCATTGCATGCATAGGAGTTCAAATAAAGATTATCGCTCTATCCCACCTTGAAGGAACAATTTATAAGGTGAGATCAACAACAATGAAATAAATCGAGAAAATCATGAAATGGCTTAACATTTCCATATCATCGTTGAAACCATACGTGAGACTTTTAAGCATAAAATCATCCTCATAAAAACGTTCTCATTTTTAACATCATAAAAAGCTTTAAGAGTCATAAACTTCTAGCTTTTGAAATCAAGGAGGGTATGGAAACACTTATGGACTCATACCATAGGAATCATGCCTTTTGAAAGGAAGGGACGAGCCTTAACATACCTGGAAGCTTGCTTCTCGACTTTCCAACCTACCTCCTGTCTTGAAATCTACATATAAATCCATTCATACTATTGTCAGGCCCGTTGTCATATACTTATCCTAAGCCTCCAAATAAATCTTTCTAGAATCTGCCGAAATTTTGGCAGTATCTCCTCTGTTTATATGCCTAGCACAAAATCTCAATTCAGCAACTAACAACAACAACAACAACAATACCAACATCAACAACCATATTATCAACACCAAAATATTCCATAAACATCCCACACGATGTTTTATCAATTTTTTCGAGCCATAAATTCCTTATACGCTCATTTAGTAACTTTTCCTCCGTAAATAATCTTAAATCAATACTAATAAGGAAAGATTCATACCTTTCACCCGCTAGAATTGCAATATCTTCGATTATCACCTTGAATCCAAGCCAAGTTTCATTGCAATACGATAGTATAATCGCAACTACGCGCTGTCCAACCTTAAATCCGGAGATTATACTTAATTCGTGTTAAAATCTAGTAGATAGAAGTTGGGAGAATTTTCTAGAAGGTTTGGAAAATATTTGGAGAGTTCTTGGTTGAAAAAATGGGATTTTGGATCAGATTGGATCCTTAAATAGTGGGTCAAATTCGGGGGGTCACTGTAGCAAGTCGGTACTGTAGAAGTTCTTTGTGGCACGCGTTTTTTCTTTGTCAGCCGAACTTGTAACGTCCATAATTCTCTGCTCCGATGTCCTATCGACGAGCGATTTATTGGGTTAGAAACTAGACTCGACGAACGTCATTTTAGGCTTTTACCTTGCTTCAAAACTCCTCATATACTAAAAGATATTCTTTCTCCAAGTTGGGCCAAAATTACCCCTCATATTCTCTTCCAAGTTCCAACATATTTAATTTCCTTAATTCACTTGCCCTTAAATCCTTCCATAGCTTTCAATATGCACTTAAACCCTTATAACCATAAGTTAAACACATATAAGCTCACATACCTCCTGAAAGGTAACTCGAATCTCAACATACGAAACTACGGGGTCTAACAAAGTGGTTGAAGGACTTGGGTTAGAGAAGAAAGTAGAATATGAGTTCAAATATGGAGAAAGTGGTATTTTGAGTAGTAAGTTAATGTGAATCATGATTCTTAGAATGAGATGAGTATAATCTTGTTATAAATGATGCTAATGACGTTGAGGAAGTGTTATGTGAAGAATAAATATGACGTTGTAGCATAGTCATGGTTATGGATGATTTGAAGGTGAATTTGAGAAGTAAACAATGTTTAACTTGAAGAATCTATTGATTATGATATCATCGGTGTTGTCATGGATTTTTAAGAGTTGTTTATTGTATGGGGAAAGTTGTAGAAACAAAGGAGGTGTTGCCCAATTTTCGTTAGTCCTTTAGTCATTTTAGCCTAGACTCAAATGTGTTTCTAATAATCTAACCTTAGTACAATTCTCTTGGATGTAGAATCGTGAGCTTGGAAGGAAAGCACTTAGTTGATAAGTTAAGAGACGTAAAGGTATGTGAGGCTAGTCCCCTTCTTTCAAAGGCATGACTTCTAAGCTATGATCTCTTTTCTATATTCCATGATCTTATTATATCCTAAGAGTTGAAAGTTCATGAGTCTTATGAGTTTCCTATGAGATAAAGATGAGATATGCTCCATGATAATTATGATGATAATGATGCTATTTCGGAGATTCTGAAGCCTATGAGATGATGCTAATTTGGGCTTGATGATTCCATCTTTGTGATTTCATTGATGTTGTTTCTTATTGCTGTCTCACCTCATGATATTAGTTCTTTCAAGGTGAGACATAGCGATGATGACTATTTCATAATGTAATCGGGGTTACCGACCCTACGTCACTCCGATAGAGTCATAGATTTCATTTGGGCTCTCATGCATTCTTTATGTTATTTTCATGTATGATCACACCGTGCCTACATGACCGGACAGAATAACACCGTGCCTACATGGCCGAGCAGACACACCACTACAGTGGGCAGCTTATGCCCCGGACGCTGGAGGCCTGGACGCGGGCTAATGATGATCACACCGAACCTATATGGTTGGGCAACTTATATATATGTATGATATGATATTATTTTTATTATAAAAATTAGCATGCATGACTCCGCCTTAAGAGGCAGACAGTTACATGTTTGTTCTTCATCTTATGCTCATTTGTTTCTTTATTATGTTATTGCACATGCCTTGCATATTCAGTACATTATTTGTACTGACGTCCTTGTTCTTTTATGGACGCTGTGTTCATGCCCACAGGGAGACAGCGCAGACGCTTAGGAGCTTTCTCAGCAGATTTGTAGGAGCACTCCACTACTCCGGAGTCGCTATTTCTTGGTATATTCTTTGTGAACATATTGGGGCATGGCAGGATCCTGTCCTGCCCTTATGATTTCAGTACCTCAGTTAGAGGCTCGTAGATACTTATGTGTGGGTTGTAGATGTTAAGTGACTCCTTCCTTGTATATTCTGTACATCATTTTTGTAGCCTCGTGGGCTTATGCATATATACATGTTTTGGGAAGATATTTGGAGATTGTTTCGTGATAAGTCCTGTGTTGAGAATGATGTATGTCTAGGTTGAGCATGATAGATAGCATGATGAGTGGTGCTCGGTAGTCAGCTTCGGGTACTCATCATGGCCCACTAGTTGGGTCGTGACAGTAATGTGCTTAGTGACCCTCAATTTAGTGATTATGTTGGTATAATTAATCATTTATCTAGTCGTGTGCATGAAATTATTTTGGAAAATGACCTTTGTCTTTATGAGAGTGGAATTGCATTCTTTGACTCTTCGTTGTTCATAGATTCTTCTCTCTTAAAAGATAATGTCCTATTCGATAATAACATGACTGGTGAGGGTGATATGCATAGTGGGTTGTATTGCAATGTGGAGCATGTAGACACCTTTGGAGGCTATAATGTGTTTAGTAATCCACTATGGGATGATGATGAACTTGGTCTCGCTGACAAGCATGGGGCGGATGGAGTGCTTGACTCCATCCCCGATGATGAAAAGTTCTTCTTGAGGGTTCATGACCCACTTGATGGACCAACGCCGTGTTTTGGGAAGGTTTTCGAAAATGATGAGTGCTTTTTAAAGAAGAGGAGCAATGTGCAAGGAAAGGAGCCTACATTTTGGAAGGACTATGGTAGATCTTCTAACCTAATAGGTGAGGAGATGCTACTCGAAGCTTGGCATAGGTTCAAAGAACCTAAAGGTAAAACTCTCTATTTTGATACAATTGATTATTTGATTGACTTATTTATGAAGTGTCATCAAAAGAGGAGACTTGAAGAGGATACCCATTGGACGAGACCTCATTGGGCAACAAATTCGTATGATGTCACATCTTGTACTTCCTTCAAGGACGGTATGTATTCGTGGGTCATGCTTATTCTTGGGTTTTCTAAAGCCATAGAGGTAACTTCTTTATCTTTTGAGTATAGTAGTAGGACTTGTATCCATTCATGTGATTCTTTCCTAGTGTCACTACTTGTTTCCATTTTGGGCTTGCATGTGAGATGTGAGCAGGATCATGTGGGCGATACCTTTGTATTTGACCCCGGTGTTGACTTAGTAGTGAGTCCTTTATTGAGGTGGGCTAGTGGGATGATTAGACCCTTGACTTGGGTTGAGCTTGCTTGTGCAATTGCATTTAGCCATGAAGGATGTCACTTGTTTCTTGACTTAAGGGGAGATAAATGCTTCTTGATTGCTAGGACCAATGTGGATTTGCATGTTAGGTTTCCTAATTGCATTGGTTCCTTGGATTTACCCTTTTTTCAAAATGACTTGAATAGCCAAGTGTATTTGGCATTATTTGGATATATATTCTTTTTAGACCCATTTGATGCTTGGTTATATCATAAGCCATTTAGTGTGTTGGTTGCACGCTATGCTTACTTTAGGTATTATCATGTGCCTTTTAATGATTACCTTGTGTGTTTTGTGAGAGGGTATGTACTCATTCTCTTCTACTTGTTGCAAGGTACGGATTCGAGGACGAATACTTTTGAAGAAAGGGAAGATGATATGATCCTGAGGAGCACACGTGATCCAAATTGCTTCACCCGAGGCCGAGCCAAGGAACTCTAAGTCTTACAAGCCATGTTGGTGCAAGGAGAGGCATTGAAGACAATTGAGGAGCTTCATACGAGGGCGTACAATGTATGGATGATTGCTTGGTCGCGTCGAGTGAAGATGAGAAGGAGGGAAACGATAGTGGCTAGCCATGCAAAGAGGCTATTTTCTAAATTCAAGTCGTCATCCCTAAAGAAGACTACCAAACAAGGCCCTTGTGTCATTAAGGGTATTTTTTGAATAAGTAGCCTAGTCTTCTTTAGCTTGTTAGTATAGGTACCATACTTGGTCCTTTTATTAGAGTAGATTATGTTGAATTGAGATGAATACTCTAAATGAGTGAAAGATTATTTGTTAGAGTTAGTATAGTGCTAATCTAGTGATTAGTGTGATAGTTAATTATGGTGGATTCCATTGTTGACTGTTGAATCCATTTTCCATTGATTTCATGAAGAGTTGTTCATTTGTGGATCAATAGAATTTATCTTGCCTTGATTTCAAATAGTATAGGTTCTCTTAAGTTGAGTTCAATTGGTAGGGTTTGGATTTCATATATCCAAGTTTTCCCATAAATCCAATCCTAATTGGGTCTAGATTATATCCTCTTTTCTCATCCCCTTTCTTCAATTCTCATCCCTTTATTTCTATCTATCTTAATTTTTCGCATTTCCTTGTTAATTCGGTGTTTATCCCCATCGAATCTTATCACTAAACTTGTGGAGAAAGCACTGGAACCTGGTCCTAGTAGTGCTGTAGAGTAAGCTAATGCTGTGTTAAGGGCTGAGAATGAGCAATTGAAAGAAAAGCTTGAGGTGCTTCACGAGCAAATGGCCCAGGATCAGAGGCCTGCAAATGAATGCATGGACAGGATCCTCAAAGCCTTCTCCCTAACCTGTCCCTCATTTCCTTCTTATATCCACCTCATTCCATCAGAATTATGTTTTGTCCTTTTTAATGACATTGGTACTTCTGGTTGTTTAAATATTATATGTTTGTGTTGTTGAAACTACTTTTTTTTTAATTGATCAAATATGGGAAGTTTCTCTGTTTTGTATGCTATGAAGTTCATGTATTGTTCCTGTTTTTGTTTATGTCGTGTTGCCCTAGTGGAAATGAGTTAGTACTTTTGAACTTGTTTTTGCTTGTGTTTCTTTTTGTTATTCTTTTCAATGATGCCAAAAGGGGGAAGTTCAAAGGAAACAGGGGTAGGGTGAATTTGAATTGTGTTCCCGGGGTAATATATCTATGCATAATGATAACATGTTGTTATGATTGAGAGATAGGTCTGATTCACAGGGAGAGCTTGTGGGAATCTTGTTCTCAGGGGAACATCAATTCAGGGTATGTCATCATCAAAAAGGGAGAAATTGATAAGGTATGCTATTTTGTGTTTTGATGATTTGACAAACTCTCAAGGAACTGGATAGGGATCAGGTCCCCTGACTGTCGTACAAGTCAACTGTACAGTTGTAAAGGCTGCTGCACTAGTGCAGCAGCACAGCTACAGATGACCAAAAGATGTATTGTCCCTATCCCCTATCACAGAATACTCACATGATCTTCAACATATATGCAACATGTTACAAGGTTTGAACCTAACACTTTGAGAATCAAAAAGAATTATTGTGCTCTCAAGAGGTAGCTGCCACTGCTCCCAAACTGCTCATTCAAAGATCAAGCTGCAACAACTAAAGGAACCAGTTCCGCATTCAATGACTATTGATGCAAGAATGGAAATGAAAACAATAATAAAATAACAAGACAGTAAAGGATAGATAATTTGACACACCTAAACACCCAATTTAGCAACCAAATTTCTTTAATTAACTAAGACCTCTAAATTAGGAACTAAAGAGCCCCAAACTCTTAGGATGACCAATTGGGATTTAACACCCTAGAAACCAATCCTTTCACAATGTTCACAATCTAAAGCTTAGCAAGCTCTCAACACTCAAAAGAGTTTTACAATCTCACAATATCAATAATCAAAATAGTCTGAGTCTTCAAAATGAAATAAACTCCTATTTATACTAGAAATATAAAGAAGACAACTAGGTTATTACACAACTACACTTAATGAAGTAAGGGCCTTGTTTGGGTGTCTTCTTTGGCAATGGAACTTGAAATTGCAAGTCTTCAAGTAATAGCCTCATTGAAAGCATGGCCACTTTCAATACTTTTCTCGAAACCGTCTTTCCATGCTATCATGAATACTTGGAATCCCTGGGAAGGCTCTAGAGTGTACTCAAGTATGTCCCTCCTCATGAACAACCCTTGCATAGCTCGAAGTTCCCTTGCCCTGCTCCTTGCAAAAGGCCTTGATGCAACTCAAATTGTATCAGACTATGTCATAGTTTCTTTTAGTTGTTAGATCATTGTCTTTGTTCTTCTTTTGTATTCCTACACAGCTTTTAAGAAGTGTAAAGTAGGACAGATCTAAAACCCTTTGTTAGCTTATGTTCTTGGCTAGAGTTAGTCAAGGTGTACTTGGGTTCTTGGCTAGAGTTACTCAAGAGTTGTCTTTGTAATAGAATCATTGTAAAGGGCTTACAATAGAGGTATTGTAAGGGGTAGGGATTAAGAGTTTAATTCCTAGGTTGCAATAAGTTATAATTTGAAATTGCTCTATTTTACTGGAGGTAGAAATCCTCTTTTGGTGTAGGTCGTGGTTTTTGATCCTTGAGAAAGGAGTTTTTCACATAAATATCTTGTGCCATTTACTTTCTCTATTATATACGGGAACAGATAGAGAACCTGGTTCTCTATCCTGTTTGGTGGACTCATAGTTTACATCAGGTATATTCTCTATTAGTCGCTAGCTCAGCTTATTAAAGTTGGGTTCTTGGGCAGAATCTCTTATTTGTCGCATGTCATATGTCACTCATGTGGAACTTTTTGTATTTTCATCACCCAGTTGCATCATCTTTGAAGTAGAAATTCATATGTTTATGTGTTTGTGCTCTACCTGACTTTCAAAATTATGATTTTTTTCACTGCACATGAATTCACAGTTCTATATACACATCTTTGGTAAGTGCATGATTTCCATACCGATGCACCGGTGGTGTTTTATAGTATGTCTGAAATAATTGAGTAATATTGTTTTTCTTGCTTCTGCACCTGGTTCGTCCCTTTTTCTCTATCTACTTTCTTTGACACTTTTTGTTCTGCTCTTGTTAGTTGGTTCATTTCTGTTACTTTGCATCTATGAAGTAAGTATGTCATCTTTTGCATGCAGGTAATTACTTTAATTTGTATTTTTATAAAGGAGTTTGTGGTTTTAAACTAAGGTTCGAAAGTAAGTATTTTCGTATTATTTCAATATCTCATTTTACAGATGGACCAAACTATTGAAAGTTCTCCAAATGCACATAAGGACTTTTTGGAGTTCAATGGGGAAAAAACAAATGAGGACTGCAATGAAGTTGCTTGACGGTCTTGTGGACGACTCATATTGCAAGGTGAGGAATGAACTTTTCATTTTAGAGACATTATATAGAACCTTATTTAATAAGTTGATTGGAGTAACCTTATATAGCTTTAACAATTATCTTTGTATCTTCCCTCTTTGTGCATTTATGACTACTCTTGGTTCTGCATTCCAGAGAATAATAATATAAATGAACAGATGAGTATGTTCAAAAAAACCTATGGAGAAAGTGCCAATAAAATTCTTAACAATCCAATAGGCATATCTCTTGTTTCTACTGGACAATATTGGCTTTGCATAAATCCTAAAGACTACGCAACAAACATGAGATTAGGAGGAATTTGTTTTGATTTAAGGTCTTTGGGTATGTGAAGTTACTACTTGAAAGTTTTAGTAAGATTAGAGAGTAACGGCTGATGTGCTTTATATTGGAGGAAATTGATGTCCTCCTCCTTATTCCACAAAGTTATTGATTGCAATTTTAAACAAGGAATATCTAGCATCCATGATGTAAATAAGGTTTTATGAAGAGTGAAGAGGAGAACCAATCTCTACTTATGAAGAAAAAATTTCATACATTTCATATCAATAGTGATTTTTGCATAAAAAGCTTTCAGCCAAAGCAAAATAAAGAAAACTAGAAACAAAGGGAGCCCGACAACCCTTTTCTTAACCAATTAAACTACAGGTTTTCAATCTTATGCTTTGTTGCTTTCTTACACTATTTGATTTTTTAGGCGGAGCATACAAATTTACTATGTGAAAAGTTCTTGCAGCTGTTTGCGCTAAATTAGTCTGCACTTATGGACCAATTCTTGCTGAAGACCAAAGATGCTATGGTGAGTCTCAGCTACTTTCAGTAAATCTAATCTTCATTGGTGATATTGGTTCCTCTTTACTCCCTTTGTTGTTTGGAATCATTTATTTTCAGTGTTCGATTTATATATATATTTGAAAAAAAGCGTTTGATTCATATATTCATCCTTTCTATTAGTTTTCTCTCTGTTTGTCCAAGCACCCAACCCTCTTTCAAGAAGTTGGTTTTTTCTTTTGTTTCTCAATTTAGGAATTTTTCTTATGAGTAAGTGTTGAATTGATTTCAAGTGTATTTTTAAATCTTTCCTTTTTATTTCGTATGATTTAATGATGAATTTATCTCATGCGCTAGAGATTATTTGTGGGGAAATAATAAACCAGATAGATTTTGTATAAAGAAATCGAGTTTTTGCTTATGAGTGTCACCAAAAAGATGACAACACATTGTGAAAGGGAATAAAGCCCTGCAAATGACAACACAGTTGTTATTTTTCATTTGTCATAATCTCTTGGCAAACAAATCCTAATTACATTTGTAGAGAGAACTTGGGAGGAGGTCTACAATCACATTCATTTGATCTCTTTGTTGGATTACATTTCAAATGGCATTGAATTGTGTACAAAAGTTGTCACGCCCCAAATCTGGGGAGGTGTGGCTGGCACCCGGTGCCGTACTCAGGCCGAGCGAATCACTTTGCTTGTAACTCTGTAGGGGTAAGCCTCAACTTAGGCCGACGAGGCCTACCAGCAAACAGACAATACCAACCAAGGCCAACAAGGCCATATCCTAAATCATATGTAAGTAACAACGGTCCTACCTGAAGGGTACACATACCCAAAACACATATACATAACTGCACAGGCCGACGAGGTCGCCATAAACGTCTACAACAACAGTACCAAAATAACATATACAAGCATGCAAGGCCTCTACATTGACATACATATCATACAAGAATACGTCTACAAGCCTCTAAAGAGTAATGACTGTACTATGGTCAGGACAGGGCCCTGACCTACCCATCATCTGTATATACACAAAACACTGGACTGGTAATTCTGAATGACTTGGAGCTTACCACTCTAGCTGGTACTCGGCAATCTACTGAGGCGGTCTCTCCAGCTGCCTATCTGAACCTGCGGGCATGAACACAGCGTCCCCGACTAAGGGACGTCAATACGAAATAATGTACCGAGTATGTAAGGCGGCGAAACTAATACTAAAATGAAATAGAAGATATTTGAATATAAGGCGAAGAGTCAATAAAGAATCCTACTGTACTTACATGCCTCTGACAACTAATAACTAATAATATGATATCAAACTACTAGCCTTGTATAAGGCATCTAGACATGAATGATTATCCCCAAAGGCACTCAATGTAGCCCCAAAGGCAGTCTGTATGTATAATCGTAGCCCCGAAGGCAAGCACGCGTCTGTATAGGCCTGAAGGCATCTGTATAGCCAATAGCCCCGAAGGCGAATGTTACACCTTGCACTTTCAGAGCATGAGCATACTACGTACTTCACCGTATTAATGGAGTATCGAGACGTCCCATGAAGTTTTGGAAGGTACAAGCCATGAGAAGTGTGTAACAATGAAGTAAAGGATGAATTACGATCTCGTAAGTCATAACTGGGAAGGAAAACCTTGGAACCAAAGGATATGACCTATTATCAAGTATTATTAATGATGAATATCATGTATGGAGAGTTTTGGAAGATTCCAGGACCAAGCAAATTGAAGAAAATAAGTTTGTCGAGAATTTGGAAAAAAGTTGGCAGAATTTTGGATAGAATTTTGGGTCAAATTTGGAGGGATATATCTTCAGGTATATTAGAAGTTTAAGGTGTTTCAAAAGCCTAAAATGAAGTTCGTAGAGTCTAGTTTCTAACACAACAAACCACTCGTCAAAATGACATCGGAGTAGAGAGTTATGGCCATTTTAAGATAACTCATCCAAGCTACCAAATGGCTTCCGCGGGTCCCACTTGGGAAAGTCAGTGGAACCGACTTATGATGGGCATAAAAACCCCCCCATCAACCCCATTTTTTCATCATACTAAACACTCATGAGTCCTAGAAACTTCCTAACACATCCCCCAAACATTTATATCCCATTAAATCAAGAATTTAATAAGATTAAAAGTCCCAGTTTCTGCCAAGTTTTTGAAATGCTTCGATACGAACCGTATTTTCAGTTCGTGAAACTTGTTTGGGAACTCCCAGTTTCTGAATTTTAATCATTGTTAAATACGGACCGTATAACTTTATACGGACCATATAACTTTATACGGACCATATAAATGGACCATATAATGCCCCGATTCAGTTAAGTATAAATATCCCAGTTCAGCCTTTTTATTCTATTTTTTATACTCCCAAGCCCTAGCACGAAGTTTTTCTTCTCCCATCAATCCAAAACAATAAGGTAAGCCATTCCAAGCCCTTCCAAGTCAATTCTAACATATGTTCATTTAATCTAATAAGGAATTGTTCCTAGCATAGGGTTTTCAAGAAAACCCATCTCAAGGCTCAAGGTTTAAGCTTTTGGAATTCTATTACATGTTTTGGAGCACTAACAGGTATGTAGGGCTTCTATCTACGTGTGGGAACATCTTTGTTCTTCTCCACACCACGTTCTTCCATGATTATGCAAGAGTTCACTAAACTAGGGTTTTTAGCCAAGTCCATGATAACTCTAAGTTCATGTACCATGATTTACCATGTTTGAAATATATATTCGTTGTTGTATTCCTAGTCTTCCATTTTGGTTATTGGGAATCCGTCCGTAATCCATGAAAACCCATATATTGCATTCCATGGGTTCCTGCATGCAAGTTATGAAATATTACGCTAACTTTCGTGAATATCCTACATGTCTAAAAGTTTTCTTGCAAATAAATTATATAATCTTTATCCAAGTTATTATAACATCCCGTACCGTAGCATTAGGATGTGTCATATTAAATCCATATGAGCTTGAAGGGATAAAGGTCATTCATGAGGTTATATAAGGATTTTAACAGTTTTAAAGAGGTTACGTGTGAACTAGAGGTTAAATGAATCGAAGAAAACAAGTTTCATTGAGATTCAGAATGCTAGCACATTTTATGGGCCGTCTGTTAGTGATAGTTTGATATATTTTTAAACTATTGAAACTTATATTATTCTAACATGATAAAAGCTTTTAAGTTAGATTTTTATAAGAATTTCATACATATGATTTTAGCTAGCTCTTATATTGTTACTATTCCTTTGGGATATGTCGTAAATTATATATATGACATGAAGAAGTTTATAAATGAGGTTTTCTTTATTATAAGAGTAGAAATTATTTTCTCATAAGAAAAATCATCTTTCCCCGTTTTGAGAAATAATGGTATAACAAAAAGGGTACTCTTGAGATTAGATTGGAAGAAATATAATGAGATGAAATATATTTTCTAGATATCCCAATATTTATAAAATATTAGTTTATGTGTAAATTTTCATGAGATATTTTTCATTTGTTAGTATTTTAATTATGGTATTAATTAGAATTAATTGGATAAGGGCTTTTTTGTTGGTTGCCATGTCACGTCCCAAAATACCCGCTAGACGTGATTGGCACCAGCAAACACCACCCGCCAGGCGAACCATATATCATACTCTTAATCGTTTACAAAAGCACTAAAAGAAAATAAGTACAGGTCCAACAACGTTATTAATGATAAAAATGCGAAATAGTCGCCAACCAAATCCATAATCGATTTATGAAAACCAACCAACGCTAAGATAAAGAATCTCTAGCCCACATCCCACGCTAAGACCATGGAGCATCTAATAGAGTTACATGAGTTTGAGTGTCGGGCATGTAAACCCAAAATAAAAGAAATAACTAGAAATAAACTAGATAAAGCTGAAATGGCTGCCTCCACGAATAATGCAGTGGCTCACCTTAGCAACAGAATCCACTCACGAAATCTTCAATTACCAGCCTCGTTCTCAACGACAATATCTGCATGGACATGCAAGTAAGGAGTGAGTTAAACATAAATATAACCCAGTAAGATCCTCGACCCGCCACTTCACATACCCCTGGAACAAGTATTAGAAAATACAAACACACAACAAGCACAAAAATATTATGCACATGAATATATCATTATATAATAGCAACCAAGGTCCAAACCACTGTTTATCAAATATATTATATATCTCAACACAATTTACACTACGGCCGTCATAAGTGGCGAGTTAAAGAATTAGTCAACACTATGAATCCACGGCAACACACACAATGTGCCAAATGTGTCGAAACATACACAACGTTAAGAGAGCATACACAATACTGATATCATCGAGAAGCATACACAATGCTAAGGGAAGCATACACAATGCCCCAATATAATCAAGAAGCATACACAATGCTAACGGAAGCATACACAATGCCCCAATATCATGGCTCACAGCTATATCACATCACATAACAATTTATAAAGAGAGTTTTGGATTATTTGAAAATAAAGTATATGCGGTTGGCCTTAAGGACCATGAGTTACGCAACACACGCTTGCCCCAAAACATGGATCAGGCAGACAAAACATATTTTTTAAAACGGATTTTGAAAAGCAAGTACCCAAAGCTTAAAATCTCACTTACCTCAAATTCACAATTCAAGCACACTTCCCAATAAATCAAAATTGCATTCTCGAGTCTCCGGATTGCCTCAAACTACACAAAAATGGATTTAGAATGGTCAAAATCCTTAGGGTAAACCACTTCTATATTTTTAGAGGCTTAAACGGTTAAAGTCAAATTTTAAAGGACGAAAACGCCCTCTGGTAAATGTGTTCAAAACCTGACAAGACGTATCTTTTCGGAAAGGCCTTAACGAGAGGATTCCAACGATATATAGAAATCTAAAATCCGACGCTATTTGCTCTTTCAAATCAATGATTTTGGTTGAAGAACCCTAGAGCTAAACTTTCTCAATTCCTCAAAATATCCCCATGTTTTCACCATAAAGAGCCACCCATAATTATGTAATAAACTTAAATAAAAGATTAGATTCATTACCTTGATGATTTGGGATGAAAGTTCTTGTTTTTATCCTCTCTTTTCCTTTCTTTTTCTCCCTTTCTTTTCCTTTGTCCCACTGGTTTTTTTTTTCCTTCTATTGGCACGTTTCCCCTCTTTTTTTTTTCTTTCAGCAATTTAGTGATTCACGTCTGATGGCTTAGCCATCAGAATTTTAAAGCCCCCCTTTTTTTTCCCTTTTCCTTTCCCTTTTTGGGCTTGGCCCACTAAATTGCTTCTTTTTCTATTTTCTCTTTAATTCTAATTACGAATTTCTTTTCTTTTAAATTCCTTTTAGCTAAAATTACCAACTAAACCCTTATTTAAAAATTGGATTATTACATTCACCACCACTTAAAATAACGTTCGTCCTCCAACGGATCTAGATCATACCTATCGCGTCAAATAAATGAGGATATTTATCTCGCATATCCGTCTCAGACTCCCAAGTAGCCTCTTCGGTTGGATGATTACGCCACAACACTTTGACTGAAGCTACCTTCTTCGACCTCAATTGTCACACTTGCCTATCAAGAATAGATATCGAACCCTCCTCATAAGTCAAATTGTCATCGAGCTCCACATCCTCTGGTTGAATCTTATGGCTATCATCACCAACATATCGTCTTAGCATAGACACGTGAAATACGGGATGAACGAGACAATCTCGAGTAAAGCAAGTCTATAGGCCACCACCCAATTCGATCTAAAATCTCATAAGGACCAATGTACCTGGGACTTAACTTACCTTTCGACCAAATCTCATAACTCCTTTCATAGGGGATACTTTTAGAAAGACTTTTCCCCCTTCATGAACTCCATATCACGTACTTTCTTGCTCTGCGTAGGACTTTTGTGCCGCCGTCTTCATCGAAGCCGTTGTCGTATCAATGCAACTTTTTCCAAGCTTGCTTTGCACCAAATACGGACCTAATAGTTGTGCTTCGCCCGGTTCGAACCATCAGCGGTGAACGACACACTTTGTGACCATATAGAGCCTCGAAACGGCGCCATCTGTATACTCGATTAGTAGGTTGTTATTATAAGCAAACTACGCAAAAAGGACGGTCGTCCCATTAACCACCAAAATCAATCGCGCAAGCTCTAATCATGTCCTCTAAAATCGAATAACTCGCTCGGTATCCATCGGTTTGTGGATGGCCCCATGCTCGGCTCGACACCTTAGAACCAACGACTTTTGAAAAGACTTCCAAAACTCGACGGTAAATTGTGCACCTCGATCGGATATTATAGAAATAGGCACCATGAAGTCGTACTATATCACGGAGGTAAATATTTGCTAAACGCTCTGCGGTATGAGTAACGGTATAAAATGAGCGATTTGGAGAGTCTATCCTGTCCCCGAGACTAAGTTATGTTTCTTGAAAGTATTCGGCAAACCAACTACGAAATCCATCGTAATCCTTTCCTACTTCCACTGCGGGATAATCAAGTTTTGCATTACTCAGCCGGGTTTTTGATGTTCATATTTGACTGTGACAATTTAAGCAACTTGTCACATGTTTCAAAATATCAGCCTTCGTACCTTTCTTTGATATAATCGTACAAGTCTTGGTACATCTTCGTAGCACTTGGGTGGATGGAGTATCGCGAGCTATGAGCCTCTTCAAGGATTAGTTACTTCACATCACCGACAGTAGGAATACACAGTCTACCATGACAACGTAACACGCCTTCGCCATCAATAGAGAATGACTTAACACCCCCGTTTTGCACTCGATCTCGCCGATCCCTAGCAGATGGGGATCTTATGTTAGCGAGCCTTGACACCCGCTAAGGACGATTGTGCCACCATAGCGCAAGTAACACCTTACTGTCTTGTATGATCAATCGAACTCCGCGGTTGGTGATGCTGAATATCCTTAGCCATAGGTCGTTCTTCGGTAAATCGAACCAAAGTGCCCATAGACTTTCTACTCAAGGCGTGCGCCACCACATTCGCCTTACCGAGGATGATACAAAATAGTAAGATCATAATCTTTAAGTAACTCTATCCACCGTCGCTGTCTCAAATTCGGATCTCTTTGCTTGAATATTATTGCAAACTCTTGTGATCGGTATAGATTTCACACGGCTCACCATAAAGATAGTGACGCCAAATCTTGAGTGCAAATACAAGCTAACGCCAATTCTAAATCATGAGTTGGATAATTCTTCTCATGTTTCTTTAGTGTCGAACGCATAAGCTACCACTTTACCATTCTACATCAGACACAACCCAATCCCAGGCTCGAGATGCATCATAATAAATGGTGAAACCACCCTCGTGATGAGTAAGGTCAAAATCGGAAGCGGTAGTCAATACGGTCTTTAATTTCGAAAGTTTTCGAACATTCATCGACCACTAGAATACCACACCTTTACGAGTTAAACGTGTCAATGGAGCGACTATCTTCGAGAAACCCTCCACAAACCTTACGTAATATCCGGTGGTCCCATGAAAGCTGCGTATCTCCGTGGGAGTAGTGGGTTGAGCCAATCTCGGCTTTCATTTTCTTTGGATCAACTTGAATCCGTTTCGGGACACCACGTGTCTAAAAAAAACCGTACCAACCGAACTCACATTTTGAGAACTTGGAATAAAGCTTTCATTCCTTAAGTGTACGTAGCACAATTCTCAAGTGTTGTCCATCTTTCACCCTCACTCCGAGAGTAGACCAAAATATCATCAATGAACACAATCACAAAATGGTCTAAGTATGGCTTGAGTACCCTGTTCATGAGGTCCATAAATGCTACGGGGGCATTAGTCAGCCCGAATGACATCACCAAAAATTTGAAGTGCCCATATCTTATCCGAAAAGCTGTCTTGGAGATGTCCTCAGTCTTGATTCTTAGCTGATGATAACCTGATCTCAAGTCAATTTTGGAAAAATGAGTAGCACCCTGCAGCTGATCAAACAAATCATCAATACGAGGCAATGGATACTTATTCTTGATAGTCGCCTTGTTCAGTTGCCTGTAGTCAATGCACATTCTCATCATGCTATCTTTCTTCCACAAATAACACGGGTGCACCCCAAGGCGATACACTAGGCCTAATAAACCCCTTATCAAGTATCTCTTGAGTTGAGCCTTGATTCTCTCAACTCGAGTTGGAGCCATACGATATGGAGGAATAGAGATAGGTTGAGTCCCTGGAACTAAATCAATGCTGAACTCGATTTCTCTCATCGGAGGTAGGTCGGGTAAATCTTCAGGAAAAACATCCGCAAATTCGTGAACAACAGGAACACTATCAATAGTAATATTCTCCGCTCGAGTATCATGAACGGTGGCAATAAAACCCAAAGACCCATGATGTCACGACCCGACTAGGGCCATGACGGGTACCTGGGGCTAACCACCAAGCACCACTCATTCTATTACTTATCCTGCCTTCATTCATATTTCTCATCATTCATAATCATAGAAAATGACTTTCATTTAAAACATATTTACTTTATAAACATCAGCCCTTTAGGCTATTAAAATAATAATGTACATACGTGCGTATACGTATGAGGGGCTTGTGAGACCATACTACCCACACATACGTATCTATAAGCCTCTACTAGAGTACTAGACATATGGACGGGACAGGACCCCGGCGTGCCCAAAATACATATACACAAAACGATAAGCGATGGCACCTCCGGAATAATAGAGTGCTCTCAAGGTCTGCTGATAGCTCCTATGAATTCGGGTCGCCTCCCTGTCTACCTGTGGGCATGAACACAGCGTCCAAAGAAAACGGACGTCGATGCACGAACATTGTCTTGAGTATGTAAAGCATCGACAATAATAATACATAATAGGAACATAAAGGGATAACATATAATAAAGGAACTGTCCATTCCTCATAATACCTCTTTAACAATCGTCGCACGTACTTACCTCTTTATTCCTCTAAGGATACACTTCTTACATCCACATACTTGCATACGCAATAATTTACAATGCAGTACAACCCCGTACCGGACCATATAGGCTCGGTATCATCCTTAACATTGTTATACGTCGCATAAGCATATCATGACCTTAGCATAATTAATCATAACCATAGCATCATCTTGCATTCATCATAACACACACATACATATCATAGTACCGTATTTGCTTATACACATTTAAATGTTATCCGTATTCGGCCACGTAGTGGCTCGACAATATCCTTATTCGGCCACGTAGTGGCTCGACAATATCCGTATTCGGCCACTTAGTGGCTCGACAATATTACATATATGTCTTCCGTACCCGGCCATAACGAGGCTCGGTATATCTCATCATCATCACATACATCTCATAAGCTTAGCGTAATTTTTCGTAAAGCATGTATTGGATTAAGGACAATCTATTGAAAATAATATCATTTTCATGGCATGAACTTCATAACAAATACCGTATACTTACTATTTCTATTCATCTCATAGGCATATCATGGCTTTATCATAATTTTCTCATCATAGTATGCTCATTATAATTCATCATAATGCATGCATGGGACTCATGGACAATTATACTTTATCGGGGTGACGTAAGGTCGTGAACCCCCGATTACATTATGGAGCATTCATGAACATTCCACCTCACCTTGAAGGAATTAGCACATAAGGTGAGTGCATACAATAATCAACATCAATGAACTATGGATAGCTTCATTAGACTTAGTTTATCATCATCAATATCGTACTCATCGCATATCTCTTATCTCATATGGCTTATTCATGAACAAGGACTCATAGTTTTTCTTGATGATAGGAAATTCATAAAGGAAGAGGAAAATCATGCCATAAGATTCATGCCTTAGAAAGAGAGGACTAGCCTTACATACCTTTGTCATTTAACTATTCTATTGCTTGCTCGTTCTCCTTTAATGCACTCGTTTATACCTTCAAGAGAATTCATATCGACATTAGCTAACAATCATAAGAACGTACTTACTAAAGCTAGAGAAAATTGGGCAACATTTCCTTTGTTTATACTTCTTCCTCCATATTCTGTATCTCTTCTCAAACATTCATAACGATAATCACAATATCATAAACAATAAGCATCATTCAATTGCATTGCCCACATTTCACAACTTCACTCCAAATTCTTCATAATCATGACCAAAGTTCACTACCGCGTCCTTTCGCATATAATACTTATCTCATGTTCTAAATGTCATTTATAACGTATTTATAATCTCCACATATCCATTTTCATGATTCATTCCAACTACTACTCAACAATAGCACTATTCACACATTTATGACCCATTTTCCATATTCTTGTACAATCCAAGTGTTTCAACTTATCAATACTTCAAACATAATGAAAAGACCATGAAACATACCTTAGATAATGTTAGAATAAGTCTTGAGTGGAATACTCTCCTTGCACCCAAAATCCTAGTTTACTTCTCTTGGGATTTCTTGACTTAGATGACTTTGATGTGCTTCACAATCTTAATTCTTGTTGGGTTGATGAAGTTGATCATCAACTTTCCTTGATTTCTAATGGATGAAGTGTATGGAACCTTCTAGAGGTCTTGAGAGAGATGGAGAAGTGTGTGGAATGAAATAAATGAAGTTGGGATCATATTTATAAACTTGGAACATTTCAGCCCGTCGGGAGTTCCACGGACTGTTCCACGGTCCGTGGAACCTTGTGTTGGCCGTGGTTCTGGTCATGGTTCACGACCAGCCAGTTGACATTTCTGCTGGTAGTTCCACGGACCCATCCACGGTCCATGGAACATGGTGCTGTTCATGGAACATGGTCGTGGAACTCACAGTTCCACCGAAGTTGTTCCCGTCGTCTCGTTTGATCTCCAATCCTTATGGAACCTTCTTAGCACTTGTTTATCACTTCATTGGAAATCTAAGGGACATTATAACTCTTCCTCAAATTATCATTAAGTCATCATTAACTCGATACTCGTAACTTTTCCCGACACACAACTTATAACTCGCTTTCCTTAACAACTTTCTCTCCTTAACCCGAATGCCTTTGGAAATCTTAATTAGGACCATCAAATACTATTTCTTACTTATCCAAACCTCGTATACATCATGCCCTTCATTAGTCCATTCCTTTGTATGCTAAGGGAAAATTTCCCAGGTGTAACAAATGATTAATCATTCGGCGTGCCTTTACATAAGATATTATTTTTCCTTGAGTCACAGGAGTCATGCCTTTCCACACAAAAGGTTCTCCAGGAAAATTAAAACGTATAAGCTTAGCATAGAAATCAACCGATGCATAACATGATACCAACTAATCCATGCCCATAATCACATCGAAAGCGGACATCGGTAACACACATAGATGATCTACGGTGTCCCTGCCCTGAACAGATATCACACAATCTCTATAAACTCTATCAACTAATATACTCTCTTTGGGGTTTCTACCACATATGGCACATTAATAGACTCAACTCCCCGTTCTAAGAATATAGCAAAAGAAGGAGATACATACGAATACGTAGAATCGGGATCAATAAGAGCATATGCACCATGAGAACCTATAGTAATAATACCTATGACAACTGCATTAGATGCCTCGACATCCTGTCTGGTCATAGCAAAGAATCTCGGCGGTCCACCCCCTCCCTGAGCAACCTGTGCACCCTGTCGTCCCTGTCCACGAGCACCCTGTGGAGCGGTCCTAGCTGGCTGAATCTGACCCTGTGTAGCTGTAGTAGTTCCCTGCGGCTGTGTAGTAGCTCGACTAGCACCAGAATTTCCTTTAGGACAGTATTTAGCAATATGCCCCTTTTCACCACAAGTAAAACAAGCCCCATCTACCCCAAAGCAACGACCACTGTGATTTCTACCACAGTTAGAACACCTCGGATGATAACCTGACTGATATGAGCTATTACCCTTCCTCTGCATCTGCTGCTGGCCCTGTCTAGCTGAATAACCACTAGAAGACTGTACCACTGATTCTGACTGAGTAGATCTGGACTGCCCACGATAAAAACCACTCTTGCCCCCAGATGGAGCACCACTAAACCCACCTGTGTTACGTGGCTTTTTGCTTTCACGCTCAACTTTGTCCATTTCTAGATAGGACTCGTAACGGAGAGCAGTGTCAACTACATCTGAATAGGTACCATATCACACATCTCGTACCACAGGACCACGATAGCGATGCTCAAGTCCATCCACAAATCGTCTCACCTTCTCTCTCGGATCCTCTACCAAATAAGGTACATACCTGGATAAATCTGTAAACTTGGCCTCATATTCTGTAACGGTCATAGTTCCCTGCCGCAGATTATTGAACTGACGTCTCATGTCATCTTGCTTGCTTAATGGAATAAACCTGTCCTTAAACAGCGCTAAAATTTTTGACCAAGTAATAAGTGGTAACCCTGCTTGTCTACCTCTCTGAATCGAAATCCACCAAGACTCTACAGACCCTGAGAATAAGAAAGTGGCAAATTCCACACCACGAGTCTCCTTCAGCCCCAACGTAGTCAATATCTTTTCACAACGATCAATGAACTTCTGAGGTTCAATAGAAGTTGGTGAAGCATCAAACTCTGGTGGCTTAAGATCTATGAAATTCTTAAACTCCTTGGATTGCCCTGCAGACGGGACAACCTGTTGAGGGGCCAACTGAGGTGTCTGATTAGCTGCAACATTCAACTGAACTTGAGCTTGTGCTTGTGAAGTAGCCTGAGGACCTAGAATTCCACCATGATTAGGCGCCAATGCCTCCAACACATTCAATAATCTGGTCACCACATCTGTGGGCATAGCAATAGTAGGGGCAGCAGCTGGTGCCGGTGGAGTGTTCTGAACCACTTGTTCCTGCACTTGCTCTGACACAACTCGGGGCTGACCCCCATTCACAACTTCAGGCTGAGGAGTGGCCTGAGTCCTAGTCTGAGCTCTAGTCTGATGAGCACTAGCTTGTAAACCACCGCGGGTAGCACCCTGTCCAGCACCACATTTAGCAGATGAAGATGCGCGTTTCTTAGCCATCTGCGAAATAAATATTACAAGGTTAAACTTGATTCAACTCACGCACGAACAAGGAATGAAAGAAGGGAAAACTTCCTAGATGTCCAGTAGCCTCAAGGTCATAAGTATGGGCGCCTACATACCCATGAACAAGACTCTACTAAACACTGCTCCATGACCCGGGACTTAAAGCCTAGGCTCTGATACCAACTTTGTCACGTCCCAAAATACCCGCTAGACGTGATTGGCACCCAGCAAACACCACCCGCCAGGCGAACCATATATCATACTCTTAATCATTTACAAAAGCACTAAAAGAAAATAAGTGCAGGTCCAACAACATTATTAATGATAAAAATGTGAAATAGTTGCCAACCAAATCCATAATCGATTTATGAAAACCAACCAACGCTAAGATAAAAAGAATCTCTAGCCCACATCCAAGAGTTACATGAGTTTGAGTGTCGGGCATGTAAACCAAAAATAAAAGAAATAACTAGAAATAAACTAGATAAAGCTAAAATGGTTGCCTCCACGAACAATGCGGTGGCTCACTTCAGCAATAGAATCCACCCACGAAGTCTTCAATTACCAGCCTCGTTCTCAACGACAGTAGCTGCATGGACATGCAGGTAAGGAGTGAGTTATACATAAATATAACCCAGTAAGATCCTCGACCCGCCACTTCACATACCCCTGGAACAAGTGTTAGAAAATACAAACACACAACAAGCACAAAAATATTATGCACATGAATATATCATTATATAATAGCAACCAAGGTCCAAACAACTATTTATCAAATATATTATATATCTCAACACAATTTACACTACGAACCGTCATAAGTGGCAGTTAAAGAATTAGTCAACACTGTGAATCTACAGCAACATACACAATGTGGTAAATGTGTTAGGAAGCATACACAATGCAAAGGGAAGCATACACAATGACCTAATATCATCAAGAAGCATACACAATGCTAAGGGAAGCATACACAATGCCTCAATATAATCAAGATGCATACACAATGCTAAGGAAAGCATACACAATGCCCCAATATCATGGCTCACGACTATATCACATCACAAAATAATTTATAAAGAGAGTTTTGGATTATTTGAAAATAAAGTATATGCGGTTGGCCTTAAGGACCACCGATTCTGCCAAGCACACGCTCGCCCCAACACATGGACTAGGTAGACAAAACATATTTTTTAAAACGGGTTTTGAAAAGCACGTACCCAAAGCTTAAAGTCTCACTTACCTCAAATTTACAATTCAAGCACACTTCCCAATAAATCAAAACTGCGTTCTCGAGTCTCCGGATTGCCTCAAACTACCCAAAAACAGATTTAGAATGGTAAAAACCCTTAAGGTAAACCACTTCTATACTTTTAGAGGCTTAAACGGTTAAAGTCAAATTTTAAAGGACGAAAACGCCCTCTGATCAATGTGTTCAAAACCTGACAAGACGTATCTTTTCGGAAAGGCCTTAACGAGAGGATTCCAACGATATATAGAAGTTTAAAATCCGACGCTATTTTGCCCTTTCAAACCAATGATTTTTGTTGAAGAACCCTAGAGCTAAACTTTCTCAATTCCTCAAAATATCCCCATGTTTTCACCATAAAGATTCACACATAATTATGTAATAAACTTAAATAAAAGATTAGAGTCATTACCTTGATGATTTGGATGAAATTTCTTGTTTTTATCCTCTCTTTTCCTTTCTTTTTCTCCCTTTCTTTTCCTTTGTCCCCTTTGGTTTTTTTTCTCCTTCAGTTGGCACGTTTCCCCTTTTTTTTGTCTTTCAGCAATTTAGTGATTCACGTCTGATGGCTTAGCCATCAGAATTTTAAAGCCCCCCCTTTTTTTTCCTTTTCCTTTTCCTTTTTGGGCTTGGCCCACTAAATTGCTTCTTTTTCTATTTTCTCTTTAATTCTAATTATGAATTTCTTTTCTTTTAAATTCCTTTTAGCTAAAATTACCAACTAAACCCTTATTTAAAAATTGGATTATTACATGCCACATGGCATCAAGTGTTATGGGTGAGTCATAAAGCACATAAAGTGCATGGTGACACGCTTAAGGCCAAGGAAGTGAATTCCTTTTGCATTTATAAGTGTTGCACATTACTTTCTACTTTAAGAATTTCCATTTTTAGATTGCTTCCATTTTTACTTCTTAAGAAAAACATACCAGCACCCCTAAATTAAACCATTCTCTTTGAGCTCATCATTTTGTTCCTTAAGGAAAGAAGCAATAACGATACATTGCTCCCTTTATTTTTAGAAACCTACTTTCTTCTCTTCATCTTTTTAACACATAGAGATTAATATTATAGTAAAAAGGGTGAAACATCTATGTTGTTACAAAAACAGTAACATGTATGTACAGAGGCTACATTATTCAATTTTGTTACGGATTTCGCGCACCGCTTCGATCTCGTTGTTCCATTTTGCCGTGTTGTTAAACCTGGGATTTCTTCAAAATGAAGTAATGTAGAAGAAGAATAGTTCTTGGCATGTAAGGAAAGAATCCTTCTCTTCTAGATATATTTAAATTCATCCAGGCCATAGCTAAATTGTGAGAAGAGAACTACGCATTAATAGAGGGAAATCGTATTTTGATGTTATTGTTGGCTTATGGGCTGTTTGGTGGCTGTTTTGGAACTTGTTATTGTTGTGTTGTTGAGATAGTTTCCTCATATATGGAAAGTAGTTGATAATGTAATTGTGGGCTATTTTGAGAGTGATATAGAGGTGGATTTGATTCTAGTTTGATATGAAATTGTTGGTATTGTTGTTGTTGGTATTATGGTTGATGTTTTGGCTAAATTGAAATCTCAGGGATTGTTAAGTTTTTAGGGGAAATGCTGCCTGAAACGTGCTAGCTTAGACTTTGGATTCTGAGTGCACTCTAGTTATTACTTGATATCAATAATGTTGATGTAAATTGGGAAGCCCGGGATCTGATTTGTGGTTAGCTTGGAGCGGATAAGGTATGTTCAGGCTATCCCTTTTATTCTTTTGGCAAGAATCATATGAGAAAGAACGAAACGAATGAACGAGCGTTACCCATAATGATTCCATTCTTAGAATGCTAAAAAGCTTATGTTTCTTTGAACTCCTGATAATGTTATTGCTTTATGCTTATGAATCTCATGATCATTGATCCAGTAGAGGTAAGAGATCTTGATGATGTTAAATCCATAGTGACATTTGGAGGTTACTGACACTATGTCACTCTGAAAAGATCAGATGTCATTTTCATGTGTCCTTCATGCATTTATATATATATATGTATAGCTATTTTCTCACACCGCGCCGCGCTATAGTTGGCCGGGCAGGCACGTAGGTCTGTGCACACCACTACAGTGGGCAGATTATGATGATACCCCGGACGCGAGATGATATGATATATGGATCAGGCTGCACGTTCCACAGCACTGACATTTATGGATCGGGCTGTACGTTTCTCAACACTAACAGCTATGATATATGTATATGATTTTTGAAAGAAAGCATGCATGTTATACACCCTCAGAGGCACTTCCAGTTATACAGAGTTATATAGACACTTTCGGATATGCAGTCGTGCAGATACAGTCAGATATACAGATTGACTCTCATGTCATAGATTCCTTTGATTCTTGTGTATATGCTATTTTCATGCCTTACATACTCGGTACATTATTCGTTCTGACTCCCCTATTGCCTGGGGGGCTGCGTTTCATGCTCACAGGTCTATAGATACAGGTTGGCGATCCATCTATTAGGATGTCAGCTCAGCAGATTTAGTTGATGCACTCCATTTGTTCCGGAGATGCCAGGAGTCAACAGGGTCTTATGTATATGTAGATATGTACGCACCTATGTATGGGTATGGCAGGGGCCCTGTCCCGGCCACCTTGTGTTATGTTTTGCAGTAGAGGCTTGTAGACAGTTATGTATAGTCAGATGAGGTCCAGACTTGCGATTTCATATGTCATTACAGATGGTTATGATAGCCTTACCGGCTCATGCAGTATGTTCATGTTACACCTCAAAAAATTTCATGTCGTCATATGGTAGATAGACTAACGCAGGGTAAGAAGTGTATGAGGGTTTTTATGAGTGAGCAGTAGTACTTAACGGTTCTAATTAAGATTCCAAAGACATTTGAGGCAAGAAAAGAAAGTTTGTTAAAGAATGTCAAGCATAAGTTGTGTTTTAAAGAAGGGTTTACAAAGTACCAAGCTAATGTGTATTTAATAATGTCTTGAGGAAGATTTATAGCGCTCCTTCTATTATTAATAGAGTGTTAAACAAGTGCTAAGAAGGTTGCATAAGGATTGGAGATCAAACGAAATGACGAGAACAAGTTCGGAGAGAAAGAGGATTATATGACCATTTATACGGTCTGTATAATGGTCCGTATAACTGTTACAGTGAAGGTCCATCACTGATGGAGTTATGCAGTCAATTATACGGACAGTATAAAATTATACGGGCCGTATAATGGTTCGTATAACTCCCGACGGGTGGATTTTAAATTTTATATAAGGAGGTCCCAAATTCATTCTTTTCATTTCCCACTTCTCTCCAACACTCTCAAGACCTCTAGAACATTCTACACCCTTCACTTATACATATCCAAGGAAAATCAAAGATCAACTTCATCAATCCAAGGAAATCAAGTGTAAAAAAGCTCTCTAGGATTGCTTGGAGTCAAGGAATCTCTTGGAGTTGAAGCTAGGGTTTTCTTCAAGAGAACCATTTCCATCCAAAACCCATTCCTACTCAATCAGAGGTTAGTTTTATGATCATTTCATGTTATTAAGAGTATTTAATAGTTGAAAGACTTGGATTATGGAAGAAAGTAGAATATGGAGCTCAAATGTGAAATAATGGTATTCTTGAATAATAGTTTTTCATGAATCATAATTCTTGAGATGTTATGAGTATAATCTTGTTATAAATGATATTAAGAATATTGGAGAAACATTATATGAGGATGAATACGATGTTGGGTGATGACCATGGTTATGGATGACTTTGAGAGGGAATTGTGAGAATTGAATAATGTCGAGTTAGACAAAGTTATTGATTATGATGCTATAAATGTTGTTATTGATGTTGGGAGTTGTTATAGCATTTGGAGGAATTTGTAGAAACAAAGGAGATGCTGTCCAATTTTCGTTAGCTTTAGCTTAAGCTTAAGTATGTTTCGATTATCTAATCCTAGTATGAATTCTCTTGAATGTAGAATCGTGAACATTGGAGGAAAGCGTTTCAATTGATAAAGTTAGAGCGACATCAAGGTATGTGAGGCTAGTCCCTTTTTTTTCTAAGGCATGATTCCTATGAGATGAATTCCTTTGTCTTTCCATAACCTTCTTACATTCCGAAAATTATGAGTCAATGTCTATTGAGAGCTTCTCATGAGATAAAGATAAGAGATATGTTACGAACATGATAATGATGGTGATGAGTATAGTTCTAGAGATTCTAAAGCTCATGATATGGTATTCGTATGAAACTAATAATTCTTATACGATTCTTTAATGTTACTCATTGTTGTTACACTCACCTTATAATGCTAGTTCTTTCAAGGCGAGGCATGATGAACATGGCTACTCCATAATGGAATCGGGGGTTCTCGACCTTACGTCACCCTGATAGAGTACAATTTGGCTTTGAGTTCTTATACGTGCTTCATGATGAGTGTATGATAATGAGGTTACACCACGCCTATATGGACGAGCAGACATCGCTAAGGCGGGCGGCATATACACTATGTCTAGAAAGCATGGGCAGACACCACTAGTGGATGGCGCGAGATGGTTACCCCGGACGCGGGAGGCCTAGACGCTGGCTAATGATGATCACACCGTACCTATATGGTCGGGCAGCTTATTTGTGTACATACTTGATATGATGTTATTTATGATGTAAGTCAGCATGCATTATTTTGTCTTAAGTGACATTCAGCTACAGGTTGTTCCTTACTTGATGTTTCCTTATCTCATCGATATGTTATTATTGTTCATGCCTTACATACTCAGTACAATGTTCGTACTGACGTCCTTTCTTTTTGGACGCTGTGTTCGTGTCCACAGGTAGATAGAGAGGTGGCCAGACCCTTAGGAGCTACTTAGCAGATTTATAGGAGTACCCCACTCTTTCGGAGGTGCCATTTTTTAGATATTATTTTGTGTATATATTTGGGCACGATGGGGTCCTGTCCCGTCCTTATGTCTTGGTACCCTAGTAGAGGCTCGTAGATGCGTATGTGTGGGTGGTAGATGTTCTATGATGACTACATTGTACATTTGTATATCATTTTTGCAGCCGTGAAGGCTTATATATATATGCATGTGTTGCCTTCGAGATTATATGTGTCCAAGATGAGTACGACGATTAGCATAATGAGTGGTGCTCGGCAGTCAGCTTCGGGTACCCGTCATGGCCCCTAGTCGGGTCGTGACAGTTCAGTATTTTCACAGATGAGTCTTTCAGAACAGTTTATACATGCATATTTCTTATGAGTCTATTGAGAGTCATATGACGGACCTCTTTGGACCACCTATGTTTATGTTGTTGTCACAGATGTATGTCAGATGGTACTTGACTAGTACTGTCAAGTGCCTGTCATGGCCCTTTAGTTTGGGTCGTGACAAAAGTAGTATCAGAGCAGTTCTGTACTAGGGTTGTCTACAAGCCGTGTCTAGTAGAGTCTTGTTTATGGGTGTGTTGCGCGCCACACTTATAAACAGGAGGCTGCAGGGCATTTAGGATGGTTACCTTTCTTTTTCTCCTAGATCGTGCGATAGAGGTAAGTCACAGGATATAATATTTTCAACTCTAACCTTGATGGTTTTGTAGTTGTGAGATGGCTTCTATGGGAAAGAAGACTGATAATCCAGGGGCTTCCAGAGTTAGCCATTCTTATGACACAGACCCATTAGAGAATGTGCCCTCTATCGAGACAGATCCATCGAAAGTCATGTCCGGCATAGAGACAGATCCTTCTGAGATCCAGGAGGAACCCACTAAATAGGTAAGGGATAGACAAGTATTGGGAGATGACCATTTATGTAATCCCAGAGTGATGGTATCTGTAGAATGAGGGTCAAATGAGAACAGTGGTAAGTCTGGGAGAGTATGTATAATTGGTACATTCATAGACGGTGTGGGTGTCACAGAATAACCTGTGGAAGAGCAACCGAATGAAGAAACCCCCGAACTCCTATTGGACCGAATTGTACCGGATCAGAGTTCTCGAGTGGGGCCAAGGTAAAGGTTTCCATTGTTGGAACTTCAGGATATCAGTGCTTATATAAGGAAGTAGAGTTTATCGTTCAGTCATTTTAGAATATTACACGTAAGTTATGTAATATGAGTATTAATTGTAGTAGTAAATCCAGATTCACTTATAAGGTGTTAAAGAACAGCAAGATAAGGGGAAAATATGATTTACAAGTACGTAAACCTCCGTGAAGGGAGATGATTGATGAAATGTTTAGAAGGAAAAAGATGGAATTCTAGAAAGGGTGTTCAGATACAAATTATAAGACGAGCTTTATTACTTTACATTCTTTTGTAGTAATCAGCCCTATGTAGTTGAGTTGTATATCATATGTGTTTCTATATATGGCCTTCTAAGGCATGAGATGTGTTTTCTGGGCTGTGTGCAGGTTTGGGATTGTTATATTTATAGAGGAAACTCTGCTGAAATTTCCCGGGAATCTAAGAGAAATTGTGAAATTTTTTAAGTAGAATTATGATGAGAAGAAAGAAAGGGCCTAGTAGCGAGTGATTAGAGATGAAGTTAGTAATCAATTGCGGGATAAATGTAGCAAGTATGTATTAAGTAGGAAGGAATGATGATTAGGTCAGGATAGGATTAACAAAAAAAAACTCGCGAAGGGAAAACTATGTGCTTGGGGTAGAAAGAAGCTTTATGTACCAACGAGAATTAAAGAGATAAACATTCCAGAAGGAGTTCACAAGTCAGAAGAATTGGACTAGCCCTTTAATGTTTTTGGAAGATTGAATTATGAAATGAACTTGATATATATGTATAGCCCTATGCATGTAATACCGATTCAGATTATTAAGTTAGATTTCACCCGATGATTATAGCGGGAAAACTTTTAAGTCACTATGGGCCAGTCCTATTAACCTTAGTCATACCTCGAGATAATAGATCGAAAGGGATATGTTTATTAAAGCTCCTTGCCTGGTAATTCGTTGATCTTATGACTGCAGTTGCGTTTTGTGTTATAGTTCAGGTTATTTATACTGGAACTTACCCGAATGGTTACACGATAGGAGTTTGCTATTACTAATATGAAGGAAAGTGAGAGATGCAGAAAGGAAGAGATTCAGACTATGATAATGAAAAAAATGAGATAAGGTTGATCAACGAACAAAACAAAGATAAGTGATGAATGTCCAGTATGTGTGATGTGTGTGATAAGAAAAAGAAAAATATGTTGGAGGCAGAGAAGGAAAGGTAAAAGTGACGCAAATAAAAGGACTATCTACTACGGTAGTAACTTGATGAACAGAGTACGAGAGAGAATCAAACTCTATGGATATCCCAGTACTAAGCGAGAATGTTAATAGATGTCATGAAATGATTGGGATTTTGAATCGTATTATAAGTAATATGTGACTAACTAGATTATGACAGGGGATATGGGATTATTTGTTGAGTAAAGTATTTTATACATAAAGAGTGACTTTATGCACAACATCCCTCAAAAGGACTCCAAAAGGACCACATATGACCCTGTTACTAATATATTGAGATAGCAGAGGACTATGCTCCTTGATAGTGTAAACTGATTGGGGAAGAGTATGGAATGATTGATGTTAAGCCTTAAGTTACAGTTTTACTAAAAGAAAGTTAATGGTATTTTGGAATATGTTTATGACTATTGTACTATGAATGAAATCATTTGAGCAAAAGGATGAGAAGCGAGACAAAAAAAAAAGGTCTGATTGCGAATGCTCGGTGGAGGATGACTTTATATGTATGTCAAGACAACGACAAACAGAATCGCATCCTGAGTTATGCAAGAATATCCCAAGGAAAGTTTATTAAGAAAAGGTAAGTCAAGAGATAGAAATATTGTGGACGACGCGGTACAGGGAACATAGATTGGTTATGAGCTATATCGATGAAAATGACTAATACGTAAGACGATCTATGGGTCTTAATGAGATCGTGGAAAGAAGCATTAGGATAAAGGCAAGTCCCTCATGGTTTAATGGTTGTAGTAATCAGACGACAATCAAAGGGCAATTAAAGAATTAATCTTCGACATTCCAAGACAATGTGGCAAGCGGAGACGTAAGGATGAGATAATACAAGATATGGGCCGTAGAACGGAAGAGGGGCTGAAAGCCCAACATGGCAATTGTAAAACGATAAGGTAGATTATGGGACAGAATTAAAGGATAGGCATATGATAGAAAAGTGGTATTAAGCGATGCAGACGAGAAAGTTACCTATATGGTTCCAGATTCAATATGTGGATACAAGTAGTTACCAAAAAGGGTACTCTTACAAGGCCTGTTGCGGGGCATGATTAACATAGAATTTAAAACCTCTTAAGATCATAAATCATGTGAGTATTATGGCTTTTGTTCAGACGTAAGATAAATGAGAATAAGATAGTATCCCCATACAACAAAAGGTTCATAGGAATGATTTCGTAATGGGGATATAGAGGCAATGATTATAAGATTAAGATTAGGGGGAGAAGTAAATAATAAGGGCAAAAGGTATCTCGAATAATTAAGTATGAATAAGGATTGACGAGTTCAGGTATCACAAAGGGCCATACCAGAACAACGACTTACGTGTATCTTTTGAAACGATATTCGCAAGGTATCAACGGAGTGGTTAATGAAGATAGCTAACGTATTATAGACATCAACAAATTTAGAATGAGGATGGATTTCAATAATGACTCATAAGAAATGAATAGTACTAGACGAGCTTGACAAAAAAGTACCTGGAGATATAACGACACAGGTAGTAAGAAAAAGAAGAGGTAAGTGTTAAATAAGTAACTCGGCGATAAGATGGAAAGTACTTAGGACAAACAAGGATGTAAGCAAGATAAAAAATCAAGCTAGCAACAAGGAGTCATTAATAAGAAAAGGACTCATTCTCGATTATCTAGACGGAGTGTGATAGTAAGGAAGATACAAAGTCTAGATACCCCCATTAGTTTTCGATCTGAGAGTAGGTTCAGACCATGATACCATCATCTTCAGGTAAGTACTATATTGTCAGTTACTTTCAATTGTCATCTGGGGCCATTGTATTGTTATAGCCCGGCGAGTCATTGTATTTGTTATATCCCGTATTTTTGAACGTCGAATTATTTGTAGTCGAGTGCGGGGCCCACACGTTAAGATTTTTTTTTTTTTTTGGAACATGACAAGTTATATGAATCACATATGTAAAGTTAAACACAACTCATGAAGGACCCTTGGGCCAAATCAAAGTGGAAGCCCTCCAAACAATATTTTTAAAGTAACATTTTCGGGTGACCTGACTTCGAGGGGCAAAAAAGGTATTATAAGTTTGGAATTTGAAAAAATACCAAGAAATAGAAGTTGTAGATAATTGAATTAGATTTCCAACCATAGGTTGTGGGTTCCAGGTGACGTCGGTACAAGGAGATATGGACGTTTTAAGGTCGAAGGTGTCGGCTAGCGCCAACTCGGGCCCAACGGGTTAGGCCCATGACCCATGTTATTTAAGTGATATTTCATCCCTTCCCTCCTCATTTTAAGACCTGGAACAACCAGAAAATTCTGGAGAGATAGAGAAAAAGGCCTTGGAGAGAAGAAAAACCAATTTGACCAAAATCACTGAAGCCTAATCCGAAACGTGAAGGAAAAGTGTTGTCGTGGAAATGCTGTCTTCAATTTGAGCTAAAAATCAACCAAGGAGGAGAGTGATAACATGGTGGCTGCCTACAAGGTAATATGAAGGTTCCTTTTCATTGTTAACAAGTTTATTTAAAGATTTAACGGATTAGACGGAAGAAATAATATATAAATTCGTTTGTCGGTGTTGATGTGGTAGCCGATAGGGGCTGTTTTGGTGGGGGTATGATGAGCTAATTTTATTTAGTATTTTGATTGTTGTTGTGTTGTGGATTTCATGTTGTTAAATGAAGATTTAATGGCTTGAAATAAGTTGTAATGTCGTTTTATGATTAAGGAAGAAGTTATATGACATTAGTATGGTTTCTTATAATTAGCATAGGAATAATGTTGCTAATATGTAGAATGTTGGTGTAGTTTATGAATTTGGAAGAAAGAAAATGTGTTGTAATTATTCTTGTTGGATTTGAAAGAATTTGGTAGTGTATATTGGTTGCTGAACCGTTTGAAATATTTGTAAGGGTTGTAAAGTGTTCTAGAATATTGTTCAATGGTTTCGGATTAGTATTTGAATGTGTGAACAATTGTGAATTGGATATAAATGAAATGTTGTTTAATTATGTAAAAGGAGCTACTAATGTTGGAATGTATTTTGAATAAATTGTTGAAGTTGAGATACGATGGCAAGGTATCGTTGTCGATAGCTTACGAGTTGAATTCCTCGGGTTTGTTGTTAAATCGCCGAGTTATATTCTCAGATGTATATTTATTAGAGATACGTCGAAAATTTTTACAACATAAGTGGATTTACTTGAGAAATTAAGACAAGTGTTGATTCAAGATTAAATTCCTAAAGGCTTATAATCAATGTTTGGTATTTCGTGACCAATCGTAGATTTTGAAGCATTTTGGGACTTGAATTAGAGGAAAAAGGAA
>NW_026727648.1:0-31105 GCF_029784015.1 Lycium ferocissimum
TGGTCATACCCATCTAAATTAGTAGAAAAATGCCATTACCATTGAAATTCTTTGATTCTGTCCTCTCCTCTGCACAAAAAATCTTCAAACCCACTCATCCCGTCTCCACCATCACTAAAATTTTATCCGATTTTTTGCAATTGGGTTTGCATTAGAAAAGTTGCTCTGCCGGGAATGACTTGTTTAAAGAAAAAATCCAAATTCAGAAAAATAAAATTAATCAAGAATAGAGCTAAAAATTAAGAGATGAAAAAGACACCATAATTATGAAGTAAAGGAGGCCTCTGGTTTGAGAAATGGATTAACGGTCTAGGGGATGGGAAAATGGACACTACAACACAAGGCATATATTGCTACAAAATACATTGTAGCTAAATATAAAAATTCCGTGGCTAAACTCTTTAGCTACAATTTTTTTTTTCCGTAACATTCGTAAAGCAAAATGTAGCGTAGCTAAAGTTAGCTACAAACTTTACATGGTCCGTGGCCTAAGGACATGTACTTATTGCCAAGAGTTTTTTTTGTGTTGTAGCCGTGATGGCGAACATTTCGCCACGAAAAATATACTTATAGCAAGTCGATTTTATTCTTTAGCCACGACTAATAAAATTTGTAGTTATCTTCATATTGTAACCACAAGGTCTAGTATTGTAGCAAAAGATTTAATTTGTTTGCCATGAAACTCAAATTTTATGGCTATTTCCATAGCTTAGTTTTGTGGCAATAGTACTCATATTTAGTTACGAATTAAAAAATTCATAGCCGTGAATTAAGGTATTTGCTACAAATAATTCCTTATTACAACTAAGAATCCATGTCTTTAGCCATGAAATAAATTGCATTGTAGCTAAAAAGAATCTTCATTTGCTACGGAAATTCAAAATTTATTGCCATGTTCTTTATACGTGGCAATTATAAGAGTATATGTCTAGCTACAAATTCAAAAGTTCATAGCTAAAAATCCATACTTTTTTGCTATGGAAATAAATACATGTCCATGTTCTCATTTGCGTGGAAATTTTATGTATGTTTAGCTATGAATTCTTTTTTTTTTATATAGGAATTCAAAAATTGCAGAGCTACTAACTGAAAAATTTGCCACCAACATTGTTAGCCATATAATGTAGCTGAGAATTCAATTTTGGCATAAAAGTTATAAACAATATTGTAGCAGAATATCTTCAATTGTTTAATAAAGGCAATATATTAGGGGAAAAAAAAGCATAATAAAGGTTCAACAATAGCATTCAAAATAGTGAAACATCACTTTATTCAAACATATCAATATACTTTTACAAGAGAAAAAATAATTATTCATGTCCCATCGATTTTGATGCTTCTGTAACTCCTCGATAAGCTGCAGTAACAATTAAAAAAATAAGAAAATGATACAATAAAGTATTCTTCTTAAAAATTAAATTTTAGTGTAAATATTAATATCATTTTAAAGAAATCACAAATTTACTGGATTAGTAATTAAAAAAAATATATATATATCACTTATTAGATTTTTATCATCTGCTACCATTAGTTGGATTTTTTTCTTCCCATCGTTTCCTACAAATATATATATATATGATCCTAAACTACAAATTTGCATACAGAATATTTGTAGCTACGTTTAGGATCATATATAATATAATTGTCAATCCATAAAAAAATAAAGAAGATTAAAAGCTTCATCTCTTGTCTTGCTCAATCTCTTTCCAATCATTTACCTTTACAAAGTTTGACTTCTAACCTCCCCCGCCTTCTAGAAGAAAGAGCAAGAAGCCAGTAAAGGGAAAAGTAACAAGGAAGGTGGTTATTTTTTCTTCCACATACGTTTCCTACAAATATATGATTATCAAATATGATCCAAACTCCACATACTTGATGCTAAAAATACCTAAAATGAACCGGTTAGGTTAAAAAACAGCAAACCGTTCGGCTTATACCGATTGCGTTTATATAGCGGTTTGGAGTGAAGTTAAAATCTATTTTTTTTTTTTTTGTATTATATATATATATTATAGATTTATTAGTATATTGTAGCTATATTTACATATGTTATACAAGGATCATATATAATATAATTGTACATATATATGTATCCTTATATATATATATATATATATATATATAACTTAATATATATATATATATATATATATATATATATATATATATATATATATATATATATATATATATATAAATATATATATATGATGCAGTATAACTTAATATATATACTTTTATATATGTACTATATACTATATATACTTATCTATATGTCTTAATATATATATATATATGCTATCTATATATCTATATATCCTATATATTATATATATCTATATATATATACACTATATACTATATATACTTATATATATAGTATATATATATATACTAATACTTATATATTTATATGTATATATATGTACTATATATATATATACTATATATACATATCTACTATATATACTTATATATATCTATATATACAATCTACATATCTACCTATATATATACTTATATATATGCCTTATATCTTATATGTATATATATGTACTATATACTATATATACTATATATATATACTATATATACATATCTACTATATATACTTATATATATACTATATATACATATCTACATATCTACTATATATATATATATATTTATATACTATATATACTATATATATGTGTATAACTTAATATATATACTATATATATACTATATATACTTATATATATGTACTATATACTATATATACTTACTTATATACAAGTATATATATACTATATACTATATATATTTATATATATACTATATATACATATCTACTATATATACTATATATACTTATATATATACTATATATACATATCTACTATATATACTTAATATATATACTATATATATTTATATATACTTATATATGTGTATAACTTAATATATATACTATATATACTTATATATATGTACTATATACTATATATACTTACTTATATACTTATATATATACTATATATACTTATATATATACTATATATACTTATATATATACTATATATACATATCTACTATATATACTTAATATATATACTATATATATTTATATACTATATATACTTTCTGGTAAAACAAATACACTGTGTTAACGAACCGTTAAACCGGTTCCGTTTAACTGTCCGGTTACCGGTTTGACCGGTTGCCACCTTTACTTGATGCAGAGTTAAAAATATAATTTCCCACTGTTATAAGCGCGAAATTAACACTTAATTTTCACCAAATTACATGGCTTTGACTGCAAATAGTGCCTGTAGAAGTTCATAAGGACCAAAATATTGAACAAGATCAAAAAGAAATTAGCGAACATGATAAAAATTACTACTTCAAAGTGATAGATATAGATAATGACCTACATTTTACCCATTATATAGCCATATCTTAATGAATTTGGAGTTATTTTTCTTTATGGGTATGAACAAAATCTCAAAAAACAGAGCACACAATAGAAGAACAAAAAATATACTCCATATAAAAACATATTTTCAAAAGCTGTGCTACAAGCTGGGGGTAATTTATTGAGTTAATGTATTAAGCCGTAAAATAAAGAAGTTGCAAAGACAAGGTTGGCAACACCACTTTTTGTGGAGTACCGTGGCTGAGATTCTCTTTACTATCAATATACCAATGCCATTAGAATATGCTAAGTCCGTCCCTATTTTGCACTTTCCTTCACTAGGGCTATATACTCATTCATATATTAATGTCTATTAACAAAATATGCCTAGATAATCAATTTATAGAAGTCACATACAACAGTTGCTACAATCTAATCCAATTTTCCCCTTCCGCTGCCATTAAAACTTTGGCGTCTGGATTTTTCAAAAACAAGGAATCTGTGCATTATCCTTGCTTGTTTCGTTGTCTCTATTGTCCACATTAGTATCTTATTTTCTTTTTTGGTGTTTTTTAATTTATTACCTTGCATTAGTTGAACAATTTTAGAATTGCAAATCTAAGAACGAGAGAAAAGAGAGAGGAACTGACTATTAAAATCTACAAAAAAATAAAAATAAAAATGAAGGCTTTGTCCGGTGAATGAGACAGAGAAAGAAGATGTACCTTTTGTTTTTTCCGGAAATGGCTTTTGGATCTCTTTGAGAGTTTAGGGTTTTTGGTTCTCTCTAATCTCTCCAATCTCCTTGTCAATTTTATTTTTGCTCTCTAATTTCTCTAATAGGAAAATAAGGCTCTAATTTAGGCACAAAAAAAATTAGAGGGAAACAATTTGGAGGGATTTTTTTTGGCTAATTCATTCTCTCTCTTTTCAATTTGAATTTCATGTTTCCCTCCTAATAATTATAACAACAACAAAAAAAAAAAGCTCTGGTACGAACTTTTTCTTTAGGTAGTAATTCCTTTCTATTCGATGTGTAGTACAGTATTAGATTTACTCATTTTATTTTATAACTTATTAATCATTAAACATTATTCAAGGTTAATATGTATTAGATGCAAATTGTGGTATAAATACACTTCTATAATAACTATATATTCAATTATTAATCCTCGGTTCAACTAATTATAATTACATTTATAATAATTATTAATTAATTTAATTTTAATAGTAGATCGTAAAGGTGTTGTTCAGATAGATTGGGTTCGAGTAAAATAACAATTCTCGAAACACTTGATCATGATAAAACTTGAGTGAGACATAGTGAAGTTTTATTTAAATTCGATATAATTGTTAATCAAAAGTACTTAGATATAATCATTTATTTGTTTAAATTATATTGAAACTTACGAGTAAGACCTTATAAAATTGAATCGACTTGAACTATGAACACCTCTAATTACACTAGATCAAAAAAGGTATTATTCCAATATATCATGTCTGAATAAAATAACATGAATACTCAAAACACTTGATAGGATTGGGGGAGGCTTAGTGAAGTTTTGTTTAATTTGATATAATTAGTTAATAAAATATAATTAGATATAATCACCTATTTATTCAAGTAAGATAAATTTATCTTATATTTATTTAATTTTTTAAGTAAGTTCCTGTAAAATTAACTCGATCCGAATGATGAACACCTCTAATTACATATAAAGGTATTACTCCAGTAGACCATGTCCAAGTCAAATTAGTAACCATTTTGGAAACACTTGATCAGGATGAAGCTTGAGTGAAACTTATTGAAGTTTTGTTTTAATTTGATATAATTAGTTAATCGAAGTTAATATAATCACTTATTTATAAAAGTTATATTTGAAACTCACGGGCTATAAAATTGAATCGAATTGAACAATTAACACATCAAATTACACTAGATCGATAAATGTATTATTTTAATTGAACAGGTCAAATAACAATTCTGGAAGCGTTTGATAAGAATGAAGCTTCAATGAAATATAGTGAAGTTTTGTTTAAGTTTGACATAATTAGTTAATCAATATATAATTTGTTAATCAATATTAATTAGATATAATCACCTCTCTATTGAAATTATATTTGAATCTTACTGATAAGGCCTATAAAATTGAATCGCATTGAACAATTAACACCTCTAATTACATTAAATCAATAAAGGTATTATTTTGATGGACGTGTTCGCGTCAAATAACAATTCTAACGTTTGACCAGGATGAAGCTTGCGTGAGACTTTTTGAAGTTTTGTTTGAATTTGATATAGTTAGTTAATAGAAGTTAACATATAATCACTTATTATTTACAATATTTTTGAAATTTACAAGCTATAAAACTGAATCGGATCATTGATTTCAATAATTACACTAGACCGATAAAGGTATTGTTAAGATGGAACATAATTGAGTCAAATAACAATTCGGGAAGCACTTGATTAAAATGAAGCTTCAGTAAAACTTAGTGAAGCTTTGTTTAAATTCATTATAATTAGTTAATAAAAAGTGATTAGATTTAATCATCTATTTATAAAGACTTAACATATGGTATAGATACACTTCTGTAATAACTACACTCAATTATTAATCCTCAGTTCAACTAATTATAATTATATTTGCAATAATTATTAAGTAGATCATAAAGGCATTGTTCAGATAGATTAGGTTCGAGTAGAATAATAATTCTCTAAACACTTGATCAATATAAAACTTGAGCGAGACATAGTAAAATATTATTTAAATTCGTTATAATTAGTCAATCAAAAGTAATTAGATATAGTCACCTATTTATGTATATTATATTTGAAACTTACAAGTAAGACCCAATAAAATTGAATCGAACAATTAACACCTCTAATTATGCTGGATCGATATAGGTATTATTGCGATGAAACTGTTGTATGACTTTATCATAAAGTTTGACTCTCTAATTTAATTTCTGCACTTATTAAATGACTTTGTCTTCAATTTAAATATCTATTTGATGAATATTTGATTTTATGATGCCATTTATAAACTTGCTTATGCAATCAATTATACCTATCAGAATATAGAGATATCTCAAAAATCATATATACATACATATTTCATCTAACTATAAAAATTTGTAACAACTAATTTGTTGTAATTATATTAGTACTATTTTTATGGTAGCTTAAAGTGTAAGAAATTTTTTATTTAATGTGGCTAAAAGATTGATATTGGTACAAAAAATTTCAAATCGTGGTAAAAAAATATTAATTAGGTACGAAGTTTTATCACAATAATAAATCTATGGCTATATCATTTTGTCATGACAAATAATTATAGCTATCAATCCAATTATTGCCACGACTTTGTAGTACTCAAAGCAACAATATCTATTTAGCTATAATATATTGTTTTAAATGGCTTCTTATAATTAAAAGGTTACTACTGTTACAACATTTTTCAACTGGTGGTAAAATTAATAATTAGCTATGAAATTTGATTATAGCAAAAAATCTATGGCTATATCATTTAAACTTTGCAATATTTTTTCTGACTTTAAGGAAGAATATTTATTTAGCTACAACATTTTGTTTCACATAATTTATTGTGGCTAAAAGGTTATTATTACTACAGTAAGTTTCAACTCGTGGAAAAATGTAATAATTAGCCACGAAATTTTACTTTAGCAAAAAATGTGTGGCTATATCATTTAATTATTGACACAATCTTTTATAACTTGAAGTAGAAATATTCATTTAGCTAGAATATTTTGTTTCAAATAATTTATTGTGGCTAAAAAGTCATTATTGCTACAATAACTTTATGGCGTGGCAAAAACTTATGATTAGCTACAAAATTTCTTTATGACAAACAATTTGTGGCTATATCACTTAACTATTGCCACGAGTTTTATAATTTGAAGCAAACATATTTGTTTAGCTACAATATTTAATTTTAAATAATTTATTGTGGCTAAAAGATTGTTATTGCTACATTAACTTTTATGCCGTGGCGAAAACTTATGATCAGCTACAAAATTTTATTGTAGCAATAAAGTTGTAGCTATTTAGGTAATTATTGCCACTATTGTTAGCAATTATAGCAAAAATAAGGAATTAGCTTTGTCAATTTGATTTTCGTAGCTAAGAAATTTTATAATTTTGTAAATAGCCATGGAGTTTGAATTTTTGTGACTATTACTAGGTAATAGCTACGAATTTTAAATTCATAGCTTAGATTTCGTAGCTATAGTTGTCTTATGTTGTAGTGGGAGAGGATGATCTTGGCATAGGTGGGTGGGATGGGGTTGTATTTCTTTTTTCATATTGTATTTTAGTTTATGTTTTAGTTATATTAATAGAAAAAATAAATTACACGTGTCATTTTATAATTGGTCTATCAATGTTATACCCCGCGTTTTCAGAGCATGAGTTTGACATGTACCTCATCGTAGTAATGAGATGTTTTGAAAGGCACAAGCCATGGAAAGTACGTAACAACGAAGAAAAAGGTGAATTACGATCTCGTAAATCGTAATCGGAAAGAATATTTTGAAACACGGGAACATGGCCATTATTAGTGTAATAAGTGATAAATATCATGTATGGAGAATTTCGGAATATTAAAAGGATTGAGCAAATTGAAGAAAATAAGTTCGACGAAAAATTTGAGAAACGCGGGATGATTTTAGTTAACTTTGGAGGCGCGTATCTCATAGTATATGGAGTTTTAAGGTGGTTCAAAGTCCTAAAATGAAGTTCGTCGAGTCTAGTTTGTAATGCAACCAACCGTTCATTGATAGGACATCGGAGTAGAGAATTATAGACGTTACAAACCTGAGCATGTCGACGCGAAACAACATTCCGCCGGGCCGCTACGGTGCAGCGCTACGTTCTGCTACAGATCTTGCTACGATCTTGTAGCCTCTGATGCGACTTGACATTCCGTTTTAAGGACAAAAATCTCATTTTTTTCGGCCAAAGTTCCAAAAAATTTCCGGAAAATTCAGACACAAAAAGGGAGCAAATATACCTCACAAAATGAGAATTTTGAGTGAAATTTCAAGTAACGAAGTACCAATCGAAGTCCGGGCAACGCATAGTCACGAATATAATTTCATTTGGAATTAGAGGAGCATGGGAACAAGAAAATGTTGAAGAACTAAGTGAAGAAGGTAAGTTTTAATCCTCTTTTCATATGTTATGGATGGTTTAAATGTGTTGTAGTGTGAGGAAATGGATGAAAAATCATGGAATTTTTTTGTTGAAGGCTGGCCGAAAATTTACCGTTTTGTTTGGCAAAGAATGAACAAATTTTATTTAGTATGTTTTGGTTGTTGTTGTATGGATTTTATGATGAAAATGATGGTTTAATGATTTAAATGGAAGTTGGAATCGTTTGTAGGTTGTGGGAGAAGCTAATGTAATTTTAATATAGTTTCTTGAATTTATGGGATTAATGTTGTTAAAGTATGGATTGTTAGTATGGTTTATGAATTTGGAAGAAAAGAAATGTGTTGTTGATGTTTTCTTGAACTTGGAGTGCTTCGGGTGGCATTTTGTATGTTGAGTGGGGCTGATTTGAATAATTTGTGAATTGTCCGAAGTGTTCTTGAAATCTTGTTTGAATGATTTGGATTAGTACTTGGACATGTGATCGTCGATGTTGGTTCGAACATATGTAGTTGAATTGAATATAAAAGAATGTCGTCGAATTATGTAGAAAGGAGTTATAAATGTTAGAATGCGTTTGAGATTGATTATTAATGTCGTTTATATGGTTATTGGCATGGTTGTTGAATTTGGCCGAGTTGAATCTCGGGGTTGTTGCGTTATAGGGGAAGTCTTTGCCCAAATTTACGTAAATAAAAGTAATGGCTTGGAATTGAATTCGTTGTGCCATGGTTAATGTTCGATGCCTATTGATGTTGTTGTAGATTTTGAGAAGACAAGACTTACGTTTGGACTAGCTAGGAAGCAAAACCGAGGTATGCGAAGCTTACCGCTGCTTTTCTTTTGGCATGTCTTAGACGGGATTAAGGTATGACATGATTTGTGTCTCGGGAGTAACTCCATTCTTAGGTTTGAGTATGTTTGTGATTCGTATTTGCTTTTGATGTTGGCATCCTTAGTATGGTTAGGTTGTGGTTCGTATGTCTTTGATATGATTGAGTTTGAAAAGTTGTGTAAACGGTTTTACTTTGAAAGGATCTTACGTCTAAAAATGTTCGTAACTTTCATGAACGGTATTGGATTGCTTTGAGCTCGTAAACGATTCTCATTCGTCTCTTGATATTCGTATCCTTAATGCGGTTGAGTTATAATTCTTATATCTTTTGTATGATTAAATTTTTAAGGTTTTCAAAAGAATTTTGTTTTTCAAAAAAAGATTTGTTCCTAACGAGTTCGAAACTACGAACGACCGTAACTTTCAAGAAAGAGCTCGGATCGCCTTGATTCCTTCGCAAATGATTTTATGACGAGTAAGGACTTTGATTCTTATAGGCGGGCCCGGATTGGGTTGACGCTCGTCCGTGGGTCCCGCGACTTTCTATGTTGGTTATAATGACCTATTTTTGAAAAAGAACCAATATGACTATCTTTCCGACCCCCCGAGTATGATTACTTATTTATCGGTTGAGTTTGAAATAAGGATTTTTATGCACATGATTTTGGTACGTAACTATGGTTTTTGAAGTTCGGTTTGATATGCTCAGGGGGATTCGGGAGAAAACCCATTTGACTCTTTGTTTTGGTTTTGAACCAATAGTTCGCTTTGGTTATTCGGTTGAGTTTGAAATGATGATTTGTATGATTATGGTTACTTACGATCACGTTCGTGCGTTTTGTGTTACCTCTTTCACGGGATCCGGACCGCATATGATCGCGCACTATGATATACTACGGTGTTATCGTGTTACGGATCCGAGACCTCGCCATAGGGTACGGTTCCGTTTGTAGATTATCTTTGTGATATGGCTTATGATATGTTGTGATGGTGTGTTATGTTCGGGGTTGTCCAGATTTGAAACTTCGGTGTTATCGTCGTGTTGTGGCGCCGGAATGTGGTGGCGACCACGTTACGTAAGCCGGTCTCATGGACCGCATTTGGTATGTGATGATGTATGATGATATGATGGGATTTGTTCCACGATGGTAGATGGGCAAACCTAATGACGAGAGCAAATTCACATTGGTCTAGGCAAATCATCGGTTAATGTTATTTCATATAATGATTATGATGCGCCTGGGTATGAGTAAGTATGATTTGTGTGTCGGATGTAAGTACTGGTATTTGGGTTTTTATACTCACTTACCGTACCCCCCGACTTAGGTTATGATTTCATTTTCGTATGTCTTTATGCTTTACATACTCGGTGACATAACCCGTACTTACCCCTTTCTGGGGCCGCGTTTCATGCCACGTGTGTACCCACGGATGAGTAGGTGATGTTGGCACAAGATGTTCCGGCACTCGGATTGGCGAGTTCCATGTCTTCCCATCTTTGTCGCCGAGTCCGAGTGCTCGTATGTGTATCCGAGATGTTAGTAGAGACTTTGCGAACAAAGCACGAGTGTATGATATGTCGGTTCTGTTTTTGTAAGCGGCTATGTAAGCGTGTGTTTGTATGCATTACGCTACCGATGTGTTTGGCAAGCGGCTATATAAGCCGAAATACTATGTGCCTTATATTACCGATCTTCATACGACTGCAGATTTTATTTGAGAAAAAACGAAAAGCATGTTTGTTTTCTGAAAAATTTTCATTACGTGCGCATGTTATGTTTTGTGGGCCCGTATGGTTATGAGTATTACGATAGCCGTCGGGTTCGCTCGGCCCTAGGTAAGGGTGGTGCCATCATACCCCATTTTAAAGGTGTGACAATCAAACACATTAGAAGTAAGTGTGTTTCACACACTTGATCTTATATACAAAGGTGTTTAAAAGACACATTTTTGTCAAGTTTAAGTGTCTATCTGGTCACTAGCTAAGTTTGAATGTCTATCTTACAAAACATGCCAAGTTTAAGGGGCTATCTAGGTATTAAGCCTTCAGAAAATCTAGGCAGCACACAAGTCTCAAACCTAACCCATCTTTTTAGAATCTTTGACCGAAAATAATCCATTATTTAAACCAATTAACGAAAATAATACCTTTTTTTTTTTTTTTGAAAATTTTCAAAACTAGAATAAACGTATTTCACATAACATATTACATATTATTTTATTCAAAAAATCTAACGGGCAAAACTAATGTAACGTGTTATTAATTCGTATGTGGCAACAATAATGTTTTAGGCGTTCAATGTAATTAGCGTTTTATTACTAGTCGATGCCCAATTCTAGTTGGAAGACTAACCTTTCTCTTCCCAATCCTAAATATGAGTGTGGAATCCATCTATTTAGAGAACCTTTGCTTATTATCTCTATTACTTGAGTACCTGCTGATTCTATTATGACACCGATTTTTTAATCTTTTTGTAGACACTTTATTTAATTTTAGAAACAAAATTTTGATGGGTATGGATTCTTATATGTGTAGATTTTTGTAATGATAATGAAATCGGATTTGTGTAGTTAGATAAAGCATGTGATAGGCCCGATGGAAAATCTTCTGCCAATTCTCTTATATCTCTCTAAAAAGAAACAACGGTAAGACCTAATGATGGTTGTATAACTTTGTACCCCCCCCCCCACCTGCCTTTTTTTTTTTTTTTCCTATTCATGTTGCAAGCTTTAAAAAAGTCATAGATAATTAATATATATCTCTTCTTGGAACTGCTATATCAAATAGACTAAGAATGCGAACACATATTGCATACTTCTGTAAATAAGAGATGTCTCATCCGGTTGAGTTGTTGCTATCAGTTTCATGTATGCACGTGTGGTGTTCAAAATTTATTAGAAAATTATTTCTAAATTCACTCATTTTTATTATAGAGAAAGACAACGCAAAGTTGTGAGTGAAATAAAGAGTTTTAGTAAATGAGGATTACGAAGAATTGCAGTGTAAAACCCAAATTTGTAATATGCCCTCCTTTTTGGCTTTCATGTTTATATTAACAATCACGTTCTAGTTTCATCTCAGCTTTTTCTTTTTCCATCAAATGATACTGTTTTTTTTTTTAATACATAATGGAAATAACAATTGATTTATAGTACTCTTTAAGATTTCATTTGCTAATGATGCAACAACAACATGGGAAGAGTACAAAAAGAAAACCTTTCTCGTGCCATGAAGAGGTGACGGTGTGAGTATCTGAAGAGTAATAAGGTAAAATTTCAGCTCAAATCTACTACTTGATAGGACTATTAATGACTATGAGCTCAAACGCCATCGCCAATTTTCTGGTGCTATTGGAGTTCTCATATGGATCCCTATATATCTGATTATATCTAAAAAAAATTGCACGTAGCCACTCTTTGTTATGCTTAATAATTCTTAAAGATGGAATCTAATTGTTGATATCTTTGTCATAAAACAGATTTGTTGACATTTTAGCCAATTGGCTCCAATTTGTTTGATTTGGATAAGCGTCTCTTGGTTTCCAGCTGATTGGTCCCAATGTTGTTCGATCAAATTTAGATCGTCATCTCTGATATTTACTAATGGAAGCAAGGTAATCTTATTTATCTTGTGCTCTTTTACAATTTGTTTTGTTTTCTTCTTGTCTCTCCTTTTAGAGGAAGAGAGTGAAGTCTCCATGACCCTTTTTTATTATTTCTTTTCTTCTAGCTATTGAAAAACTAGACTAAATTTAATTATGGGCATAAAAAAGGTGATGGGGCATCTTTCGTATGCCAAGATTTCTATTTATTAATTTTCTCAGAATCAGAAAGCAGTGCCTTAAGTATCCTATGTATCATTAAATATCTTCTCCGTTTCTACAATAGATCATTGTGCATTAATATCAAATCGATCTTTTTAGGCTTTTGCTTTGCGATATTGTATATAAGAGGTTGTAGTATGTGTAAGATGTGTTGTGCATCCATGGTAGACCAGAGGTAAAACAATTTTCTTGATCAAAGATTTAGCTTATTGTGATTATGGTAACCGCCACGCAAAATCGTCTCATATGCTTAGCAAATTTATGTTTGCGAGCTCTGAAGTTCACTGTGGCTTCAGTTTAGACCTTACAAGATTGCAACACGTCTATCTAAATTCAGGGGCGAATACAGCTATAAAAAATGAGTCACGTGAACACATGGTCACCCGACTAAACTCGGTATATTATGTATATAATCCGTAAAATATATCTAATATTAACTAAAGGAACACAAGCTCAAACTAGACTGAATGGGCACTAGCTAAGTGCTATCTTTAATCCCTTAAGGTTGTGGCGTCGAACCCTACTAGACGCACTGGATTCGCCTCTGTCTAAATTTCTAAAATGGATTTGCCTTCATATCATGCTAAAAATTCAAATGCCAATTTAATCGGAGTAAATACACATTTTTGTACACTTATATACAAATATTATCTATCTTCTTTTATGACCGCGCGAAGCGCAGGCAAATTGACTAGTAAAGTGATATATGATATTTGATTGTCGTCTCTTAACATTATATTAAGGATTGTGGATAGTTAGTGTTGAACTGATCTGAAGTCCATAAGACTAATTAACAAAAAGGAATTGATTAGAAGACAATGGTGCAGGTGAAAGATGTGAAATAGTTTAATAATCCAATCCAATACCTTACCTTAAGGAGTGTGAAAATGGGTTTACTAAGGGCCTATTTGGAAAGCCACCCAGATAATTGGAATTGAGTATAATTGAGTGTAATTATACAGTTTGGCCTGTTTGTTTGATCAAGTAATTACACAGTTAGGTGGGAATTGGGTGTAATTGAGAAGATGTACTTACACTCTCCAATTCTCAAGTTGGGAGGAGGGGGGGGGGGGGGGGGGGCGGGGGTTTGAGAATTGAGTGTAATTACAGGGTTACTTTTTAGTTTGTTTCTTTTTTGTTTATTTTAAATTATTTTTTATTTCTATTATTTTAATTTCTTTGGATTTTTTATTTTTACTTTTTAATTATTTTTATTTTTTAAAATGTATTTTTCATTTCCTTTCTTCTCCTTCCCAACCTTTACTTCTTGTGGTTCCATGTAATTGCTCGTATTTTTTTATTTTTTTTATTTAGCATACTTAGTGTTATTATTCTAATTTTTGTAACTACACCTCTTAATATTGAAAAGAATGAGTCATTAACAAACATGACATATAACGAGTGATGTTATTAAAGTAGAATTTCGTTGTGAATGAGATTATAGACTTATATTTTTCCTTTCTTTTGAATTATTTGCTTAAGTTTCCTTGGAACTTAGTTACGTAATGTTGGAATTTGACCTCAAAGTATTATGTTAAACTTTTTCTTTTGGATTTTGAATTTAGGTTATATTTTCAATTTTAAGTTATTTGCGTTCACATTGCATGTTGTTTATTTTTCACTTACATTTGATGGATTTTTTGTGTCAAACATTTGAATAATGTTTTCATTATATTTATTATATATTATTTTTTTGTCAAACATCCAATCCATTATGTTCTAAAAAAAAGCCTTCTTTTAAGTTTATAATTAACTAAAATTAAATATTATTAATTTGAAAAATATATATCTATTATTTTTTGCAATATTAGTTACAAATACATGATTATTACTTAATATATTTTCAAGAAACAATGTGTTATTAAATAACTAATTTAATATCATTTATAAAGGCAAATATTTTTTAACTATTAATTTTAAATTTTTTATAATTAAATTTTATTTTTAAATTAAACTAACTGTGTAATTACACTTGTGCAACCAAATATCACGCTTGCAACTACACTGTAATTACGTTATGACAAACAAACAGGTCGTCGTTATTACTAGGCTATGTAATTACTACCCTAGTAATTACACCAATTCCAATTACCAGGTGGCTTTCCAAACAGGCCCTAAATGTTTGATGTGATACCAAATTAAGACATTTAATCCAAAATCTTTAAGACATCGGACATCTTAGTTTCTTATGATTTAAGACTAGTTCTAGTTTGCGTGGTGCAACTTACTAATACGTACAATATTCATGGCAAAATTAGAATATTGATCAGAAGCTTTGCCATGCCTACAGTATTCAAAGAGGGCAGAGTATCTGCTGTAGTAGAATCAGACCAAATGAAGAGTTCATCGTCTCCCAAAATCAATCCAAAATAAGTTTTTTAACCGTATTACCTGAATAAATTTCATTTTTTTTTTTGCACGGATTTCCCTTCAAACGCACTGGTCTTTAATTTTTGCCCCTCATATATGTGGTCTTTAATTTTTTGCCTTTGCTACTTATTATGAAAATATTCAAACCTATTTAGCAAGACATAATTTCTGTAACATTTTTATTTTTGGAACTGAACTTTTACCTCGCTTGGCAGAAATTTCTGTAGAAATTTAGTTATGTGGCATAAGTTTTGTAGTATTTCTCGACGTATTATGTTAAGTGTTAAATGTTTACCAAAATTTATGAAGGATATAAACGAAAACATAATTTGTGTCAATGTTATGATACATATGCCAAAGTTAAATGTAAACTATACCTTGCGAACTAAAATTATGCTGTTTTTAAGATTACGTTGAGTGTTGAAAGTTTTTTCTTGTCTGACATAATTTTTGTGGATGTTAAGATACATACTCCGAAGTTAAATATAAACTATGCCGCGCCAAAAATTCTGAAGGACATAAGTTAAAGACCACAAATTTGAGGAGCCGAAATTAAAGACCACCCCGAGATAAGGCATTTGTGCGAGTGGCCCAATAAATTTGACGTAAACTTGAAGGAAAGTACATGTTTGGTCTTAGGTTATTGGGCCATGAAGCCATAGTGCTGGCTGTTCATAAATACTTAAAATGTTAATCTTGGTATATGAATTTGGATTCCCATTTGAAGAAGTGTTGTTCAGAGCATATATAGAACTTAATTGGAAATATTCACTTGTGTATTAGTTCTTCCTTGTACTTGCTGCTTCTTTCTCAATTTCTAGCTGCTTCTCAATGGTGGTGCTTCACATCTATAACTTCTTCCTTGAGAAGCTTTGAGCCATGGATAATTCCTGGTTCTGAAGAAGCTGATTCTTTTTCAATAATCCCAACATATATATTTTAACGTCAATTGATATGTTAAATACTTAATTCTTTTTGTATAGTATAATTTTTTATATTAACGTGAAAGACACGTGTAATGCACGTACACTAAAACTAGCAAGTAGATAGAGAGATAGATAGATTGGTGTAAGATTAAAATCGTGGCTAAAGGCGAAAACCACACTATAAACGTAGTTAAAAAAATATAGGTTAGTCACGGTTGTGTGTCTAGTTAGCTCGGTTGACTATAGCTAATTATTGTGGATGAAAATAAATTATATTCCAATTTCGAAATTTGCCACACATACGAGGCTAAAACTGATGTGTTGGAAAATATTTTTCTTTCGCTAGGTTGTTCAAATATTTTACTTTTTTTTAGCTATATTCTAATAAGCATTTCCCTGTAATTACATTATTAAGAGGTACACATAATAGTAACGTAAGCTACTTTTTGGTAGCACCAGTGAACCAGATGGCCGGGGCGATGGAATTTGAGACGGAGGACTGAAAACCGCTACTATATATTAAATAATAATTTCACATTTTGAATAATGTACACCCCTCCATTACTCTATTAACAATTGGCAAACAAGCCATTTATGAGTTCCAAGAACAATAACAGCTTAAACACCAAACGAATAACAACAGAGCAAATTACCTAAGAATAGTAGTCAATTGCACTCTTGAAGTCGTCCAAGAAAGCAATATCCCCAAATTTCTTAGAGGAAAAGAAGTATCCGGTAGATTTTAGATGTAATTAGAATATTGAGCATGCAAAATAATAGGAAATCCAACGAGACAGTCAAGAAATATTACCCCTTTTGACTGCCTAGCATGAATAATGCTTCCACTTGAAACTGGCTGAATGTACTACATGAATCTATCTTAATAATCAAGACTAGGTTAAATAATCAAATAAATGACCCATTTTTTTTTTCAACAAATAAATCTATCTTAAAGAACAATAATATTCAATTCTAAAGATTGATTAAACAATGGGTAAAAACCCTAAAATAATGGGTAAAAATCCTAAATCAAGAAGAAGAAGAAGTTGTAGTGAGAGAATATTTGTCTATAAGATTGTATATTCATTCACTCTAATTGTGTTAATCACACAGTTTACAATATATAAGCAGTGTAACTAACTACTTCTTAACTAACTTAATGAAAATGATTAACTCCTAACTAACTTACTTAATTTGCGTACATTTCTATCCTGTAGTAGAGAGAACTTACACTTAAGTCCCTAACTACTTTACAATACTACTTCCTTCAATACTCCCCCTCAAGCTAGGAACACTAAAGATGTTTAAGAGTCCTAGCTTGGAACTCAAATACTCATGTTGAATTGTTAACATATCTGCAGGCTGCTCTTGTTTTGAAATATACTTGGTAGAAACAAGTCCTTGCATGATTTTTTCCCTTATGAAGTGGCAATCGATTTCTATGTGCTTGGTTCTTTCATGATAAACAGGGTTTGTTGCAATTTGAATTGCTGTCACTGAAAATGTCTGTTGGACTGTTGATATCTACTCCCACTTCCTTCATTAATCCTAGCAACCAAATAAGTTCTAAAACTGTAGAAGCAATACTTATGTACTCTGCTTCTGCAGAGCTTCTAGAAATAGTGGTTTGTTTCTTAGACTTCCAAGTAATAAGTGACTCACCTAACTTGATGAAATAGCCAGTTACTGATTTTCTTGAAATGTGGCATGAAGCCCAGTCAGTATCACAGTATGCAGTGATGGTTTTTAATCTTTGTTTGATGGTAGCACACTTTGTCCAGGTTGGTTTTTCAAATATCTTACAATTCTAAGTGCAACCTCCATGTGAGACTGTTTAGGTTGCTGTAAGAATTGACTGAGTGTTTGTTGACTAAAAGCAATATCAGGTCTTGTCATGGTAAGGTAGCAAAGTTTTCCTATCAACTTCTGATAGGCACTTTGGTCTGTAAGAGGATCATTTACTAAATGTTTAGTTTTTGGAACATGTTCATCATAGAGTTTTGATGTCAACTTTACACTTCTGTCAAGAGTTATAGCAGGTTTAGATGCTGCTAAGCCAGTTCTGAGATTAGCTCATGACTATATTTTCTCTGATGCATCAAAATTCCATCTTTTGACCTGGCAAATTCTATCCCAAGGAAATATTTTAACTCTCCAAGATCTTTCATTTTGAATGCCCTTTGTAGACTGTTCTTCATTTCTTGAATCAGGTTGAGACTGCTTCCTGTAATAAGCATGTCATCAACTCAGACTAATACCATAACTATACCATCTGTAGTCTTTACAATATACAGGGACTGGTCATTTTGACTTTGTTGAAACTGAGATTTTGTTTAAGCTTCAGTTAGCTTTGCATTCCACTGTCTAGGGGCCTGCTTTAATCCACAGAAGGATTTAATGAGTATACATACTCTATTCTCCCTCTGACTCTTGAATCCTTGTGGGAGTTCCATATAAATTTCATCAAACAAATCACCTTGTAAGAATGCATTGTACACATCCTTTGGTGTATGTGCCAATTTTCCATAGCTGTCAGTGTGAGAACAGTTCTGACTGTCTTCATTTTCACAACTGGTGAGAAGGTTTGTTGATAATCTATGCCCTTTTTTTTATTATAGCCTTTTGCAACTAGCCTAGCTTTAAATCTTTCAACTTCACCAAATGCTTTATAGTTAACTTTATAAATCCATTTGCATCCAATAGGGGACTTTCCACTAGGAAGTGAAACTATGTCCCATGTGTGGTTATTTTCTAAGGCTTCTATTTCTAACTTCATTGCACTTACCCATCTTAGATCTTTTCGCTTCCTGATAAAAGGTAGGTTCAGTGACGGAACTGGAAGAAGCAATGTAAGCTTGAAACTTTGGAGATAAATTCTCATATGAGACATATTTAGACATAGTATATGGCACATCTTGATGTACATTCAAAGAAACAAAGTCTTTCATCCTTATAGGATGTTTTTAACCTTTGTCTAATTTTCTATTGTTTGGTGCACTGACCACTGCTTGTTGTTGTTGTTGTCGAGGTTCTTATCTAACTTCTATCTGATTTGAAACTGATAAATCTGGTGTAGGTTGATCTGTATTTGGTAAAGGTTGTATATTTGGAGGTTCTTGATTTGATATGGTTTGCATGGTAATTTGTGGATATGTCTAAATGATATTGGGACTGAAGTTTGTTAGAAATGAGATTGTGTGACTCATCTGATCTTCAATGAACAAATTAGAATATATTTTGGGAAATATGGATGAATCAGTTGAAGTTTTGTTTTGAAATGAAAATGTATCCTCTCTGAACTCAACATCTCTATTGACAAAAAAAGTTGTTGAATTGAGATCATATAAAACATATTCCTTCTGTGTGGCTGCATATCCCATATGCACAACTTATTTGGACCTAGATTTGAGTTTATCAAATTCATTTAGAATCTTTGCATAAGTTAGACAACCAATGACTCTCAGATGAGTCAATAAAGGCTTCCTTCTATATAATAGTTCATAAGGACAACTATTATGCATAACTGAACTTGACATTTTGTTGATTAAGTACACAACAGCCAAAACACACATACCCCTAAACTTAATAGGAATTCTGCCCTGGAATCTAATGGCCCTTGTCACTTCAAGGATGTGCCTATGCTTCCTTTCAGCAACTCTATTTTGCTAACGAGTATTGTCACACCTTGTTTGATAAACTATGCACAACTCTTTGAACAAACTAGTGCAGATTGAGTTTATGAATTCAGTACCATTATTTGACCTGACAATCTTAACTACTTTGTCAAACTGAGTTTTCACATAGGCAATAAACTAATATATCACCATACACACATCAAACTTCAGTTTAAGTAGAAAAACCCCTGTGAATCTATAGTAATCATCAACCACAATTAAGAAATATTTGTTTCCATCAAAAGTATCTACTTTATAAGGACCCCACACATCCATATGAACAAAATCAAACACACAAGCTATTTTTATACCACTACCTGGAAATGACAGTCTTGCTTGTTTAGCACAAGGACACACGGTACATTTATTTAACTTGTCAGCTATGCCATCTATACTTATAGGCAGCAACTTCTTCAATGTAGTAGTAGGAACATGACCAAACCTCTGACGCCATAGACTGATGTCTTCAATACTGGCTAAAAGTTTGTTAAACGGTTTTGTTGTTGATGTGCTTGGCTGACCAAGATATACAATATATTATCCTCCTTACCAATATCCCTCACCTTCTTAGTGTAAGTAATTAGGGAAGAAGTTCACTGAACACCCAGTTCTCTTGTGATTTTAGATACTGACATAAGGTTGAATTGAAATTGTGGGATATGGAATACATTGCTGATAGTATTTCTACTGGATAAAGTACTTTTCCAGTGTGAGTTACTAATGACACATCTCTATTTGACAAAAACACTTGTTTAGGTTTACTAGTTTGAACCACCGTATCCTTGTCCAACAAACTCTTATCTGAAACCATATGGTTAGTAGTACCAATGTGTATTATCCATTACTGTAAATATTTAGATGCTAATAGAGTAGTAGCTACTTCACTATTTGCTCTGAGCATTTGAATCAAATCAGTAGTTATACCTGCAGTAGTTGCAGACAAGGCTACATCACCACTTCCTTTGATGAGATCCACAATTTGTTCACACTATTCCTTTGAGAAAGGACCCGTCTGCTTTGAGACTGGATAAGACATCATCTGAGATTGTTGTCTTGCATTCATGCCCAAGCTGAGACAGTCATTGAGTTGGTCTTCACTTACACCTAAACTCTGACCATTGTGGTTTTTCATTGGATTGTTAGCACATGTATTGTTCTCAGGTGCAACCACTACATTATGAGCTAATGAATTTCCAGAATAAGGGGCTTGTCTATACTGATCATGCCCGTATTGAGTATGACTGTAGCGGTTCGCATTTCGTGGGTGGAGTTAGCGCTCGAAAAAGCTACTTCGAACTCGTTGGTGCTCTTTCAGACTTTGTTTTAAAAGAGTCGCCACCTAATTTTTAGGAAATTAGGAAAACCAGTTTTGAAGGGTTTATTCATACACTGTGAAAAAATCCTTCTTAATCCAAAGTTCTAGGTAAGGGTTCTGGTGATCCCCTAGGGAAGGTATTAGGCAACCTAGTACTAAGGATCCCTACTATACGGTTGACCTTCAAATTTCAATCTATGAGTATTTGCATGAGCTGTTTATTTGGTGTTTATTTCCCGCATTATAAAATCTGTCATTTTTGCATATCATTTTTTCTTTGAAATAATTTGAGTATATCTCCTTTATATACAGGGTATTTAGGCTCGGACTTATAATATCCGGATACAATTAGCTCCTTTTATAGATAAGGATAGTAGTAGTTTTTGTAAAGATAAAAAGTTCATTTGTTTAAAGTATGGGATAAATGAGTTTTGTTCATGCTTGACTCATGCATGGTCCGGGTTAATCCGTTTAATACGTTTTTAGAATGTCCTTATCTAAAACTTTATCTTTACAAATGATTTATGTGGATTTACTTTATAAGAAGTTTGCCTATATAATCAAATTAACTTTCTTGGTCCTGGAATTTAAAACTTAAAACCCAATATCTGCAAATAAAAGATAATATTTTTATGTGGGCTTTGGCCCAAATTTTATGTCTTTTCTTTAAAAAAATCAATTGAATGTTTAGATCGGTTGGACCTTAGCCCAAAAAATTCCGTTTTCCTGTTGTTACTTGGCTCAGCCCAAAATAGTCTTTCCATTCTTTTCTAAAAATACGGTTAAGTGGGGGTTGAAAATGCGGTTTTATGTGGGTCTTAAGCCTCAAAATTCCCGATTCTTTGACTGGGCCTAGTCCAAAGAAAACACCCATTCTGTATTTGAATATGTAACACCTCGTATCTTAGAACTCATGTTAGGCTCGTAACGTTAGAGTTTTAGAGAAAAAATTTGAAAGTTTGTACGTATTACGAAAGTGGTTGACCAAATCTACTACGGCACCCGTAACTCATTGATTAGTTGATAATTTGAGAAAACTTAAAACATGTAAGTTGTAGCCCTTTGGAATGCTTTCCAACGGCATCTTATGAAGCTCTCAAACGGAGTTCGTCCTAAGAGTTATACTTCGTTTTACTATCCGGTCTTATGCTTGCACTTTTGATTTTGGTTTACGTTTTTAGCCTTTTCCTACTAGAATTGGGACTCCTTATTTTATTATTGTATGAAATAAAAACGTCCCTAACACTATTCTAAACCCTAAGAGACTATTATTTTTCTCTCTACCTCCATCCCTAAAGAACCTAGACACTTCAATCTTGCAAGAAACTCATTCTTGCAATCAAGAAACCTTCAACAATTTGGTTTGGCAATCTAGTTTCCTAAGGTTTCCTCCAAGGTAAATATTTTAATCAAGACCTTGTATTCTACAAGATTTATCATTTATAAATACTAGAATAAATCCATCCATCCCGTTGCCCTATAAAAATCAAGAGTTGTAAAAAGTTGGAGAAAGCTCTAGTATTTTTCTGTTGAGTTTCATTCCGACCAGCCATATTAGTTTGGTGTTTCCCGATAATCTAACCGTTGGATCAAGCCCAAATTTTAACTGAGTGTTCATAACACATAAGTATAAAATATGAACGGTAGAGATTGGATTTGGAGGTCCGGATAAGTACCCTTTGAGCCACGAACAGCAGCTACGAAAATCAGTGAAAATCCTCCCAAGGTTTCCAAATTCAAAGCTTTTGGAATTCTTCTTCAAAGATTCAGACTTTTCTTCAAGTTTTGGAGCGATTAAGGTATGTAGAGTTACTATCTACGCGTGGGAACATCATTGTTCTTCCCCACGCCTCATAATCCATAAATTATGATTCTTTACGAAAAGTAGGGTTTCTATACCATGTTCATGATAACCCTAGGTCCATGTCCATGATTATATTATGTATGAGTTTTTATAATTCCATCATTGAGTTCTTAATATTTCTTTATGATTATTAAGAATCTGTCCGTAATCCATGAAAGCCCATATATCTCATTCCATGGGTTCATGCATGCTAGTTTATGATATATTATGCCATTTTCAAGAAAATGCTATACATGTTTTACAAGTTCATGCAAGCAAGCTATAATTCATGATATCCATGTACAAGCAAGTTATATTCATGAAAACCATGGGCAGCGAGTGCCACTTATTTTACTTGTTCAAGTTTTTGGGAATTGCTTTAATTACCGAGTAAGGCTTCGTATAGCCCGAAACTACGTAGTCACCGGTAGGATGAGAGGATCGCCTCCACCCATGTCCCGACGATCATCTCTCATAATTCGGATCCTTTCATATTTTATTAAATCTCATGTTCCCCGGCAAGGATCGAGTGTTCTGCTGGCGGGACGCAAGCACCAGACCATGGATCGGTTATAAGTTATTGCTCTCCCTACTTATGATATTTTTACTCATGCTTTATATTATATATGTATTCATGTTCATGCTCATAACCAGGTTTCGCTCACATTCGCTCTTATCTTTATTACTTTATGTCCCATGTTATTTCATTCAGCTGTTTTTACATACTCGCACATTCAATGGCCGACGTCCCCTTCCTATTGTCTCGGGCTCGCATTTCACGATACGTGTACGTATGTGACGACACATCCGCCCGTAGATACGCATTCGTATCGTACTTATTGGTGAGCCCCATCTCATTCGGGGTTTGGTCAACTTTTATTTTATGGTTAGTTATGCATCTAAGGTATGTCGGGGGCCTTGTCCGTTAGTATGTTTTCCAAATTTACCATGGTAGAGGTTTCATAGACTAGACAAGTCGCTATGTTATGTTGTACTTTCGAGTCGTATAGCCATTTTGGCTCATTCATGTTATTTTCTATACTCATGTTTAAACAAGTATTTTTATTAAGTATTATGACTTATTACGTTTATAAAGGCTCATCATGCATTCACGTTATATTCCGCTCATGTTATGCCCCCTCATGATGATTCGGCGAAGCCATGGTTCTCGCCGGTCACATGCAGCAAGGCACCGAGTGCCGTGTTTCGCCTGTGCCATGGTTCGGGGCGTGACAGAATATATACTACATTTACGCGCAATTTGAAATCACTTTTTTGCCTGGGCTTAAAAGAAATCTTCTAGAAAACTGAGTTTTAGAAAGAAAACGTTCTTTTGTTTTTTTTTTTTTAAATGTCAACTTGGTTTTTTTCTTTGTTTAGGAAGATGGTAACAATATTTCATAATGAGGTAAGCCTTTTCATTCTTTTTCACTGTTTTACCTGCTTAGCCATTTTTATCTTTTCAAAATTTGTTTATAATAAGCCTGGTTTTTTTAAAATCGTGTGGGGACCTAAAGTCAAACTAAACGGCGTATGTACCTAAGATGTCTAGTTTAACCATAACCGATTTTAATAAATAGTGTGAGTTTTTACAAGTATAAATACAATACAACATCTTAAGAAAACTGGAATAAAATAAATAAATGGAGTAGAGATAGACTAGGGGTGTACCAAACCCCTAGTTAACCATTTTCACCCATGGTTGGGCCTTCATGTCATTTTCACCCATGACTGGGCCTTCAATATATACTAGATTCCCTTTCTTTTCTCGGACTCAATAAATCTTTGAAGGAATTTTCTGGCTAGACTTCGGGCCAAATGGCCATGCAGTGAGAGGAGAAAAAGAAAAAGGACCCATGTTAGTCTATATTTACTGAACCTATTACATGTATAATTATACCTATATATATATATATATATATCAAATTTGTTACAAGGTACACAATTAAGGCACTTGATTGTATACTATCAGCATCACTGATTTGGGACTTATACCATGCAAGGAAAAAGGTTGTCACCACTCATATTCCCGATGCCACACAAGTTTCAATGGGTTTCATGAACCCTAGGCATGGCTGGACATCGGGGAATGGCTAAGACCTCCACCCCCCCCCCCCCTCCCAAATCAGCTTAACTCCCCAAACCAGTGTTGCCGTAGAATAAAATCAGAGCTCCATAATCGTGTACAAGTATCACCACCTATGAAAATAATTTAATTACAAACAATACTGAAAATAAATGCAAAGTCATAATAAAGGGACCAAAACATATATTGCAACGTGATGATATGAAAAATAACATAACAACTTCCAAACACTTAATCAATAGGTGATACAAACAAAACCATCCTTTTTTTCTTTTACCTTTGGGGTTTTAATGAAATCTGGCCCATTTCTAATTAAACCTAAATTGGGCTAGGCTCAAGTCCCAACTACCTTCTAAAAGGGAGATTCATTTGAAAGTTTAAAACTTAAGTGAGGTTTCTGTCCCCTCTATTCATTCACATACACCTTATTTACCACCGACTTCTGCCCTTTATATGCTATTCACATACACCTTATTTATCACCGACTCGCTTCTTTATATACGCACATAGTATACTATGATTTACACATGTGATGTGTATATCAAGTGTATACTATATGTATATCCCTCTTCCTTTTCATTAACCTGTGCATATTTTGTGTATATTCATACTCCTTGTGTTTAAATCTTAGACTCATAATCATCTTATTCACCTAATTAGTTCCTACTTCTTAGAACAGTGTTCAAAAACTAAGACTGAAGCTAGTTCAAGTTCAAACTTAATTCCTATACAGGTCAGGTAAATGATTCACATCAGGTTCATATATCAGCAGCCCTCATTGCAACAAGTGTGAGAACTGATTAACGCAATAACAAAGCACAATAGAGAGATGTAGGTAAACAGAAAAATCTTATTATCACAAAGAAGGGTTGGAACACCAAGTAGTCTGAATTGAAACAACACTAAATGAGTTGAAACTGAGCAAATTCAGATTTCCAGAAAGAAAAAAAAAGAGGGATGAGCCTTTGTTTTAATCAACAACAGTAGAAGCATGTATATAGCAAGATTTCATATGAATTGCCACTTAAGTTAAAAAAGAAAGGAGTAGTTATTTTTACTACAAGGCCTCACGTTTAAAAGAGGAATGACACAAGGTTCAAATAACTCTTTGTGACTCAGAATTTTCTTAACTTCTTAAAAGAACACTTATTGCCAACAGTTTCAGATTAATCCACCTTCCTTAGAAGGAAGCAACAGTCAACTTATTGAAACAACTAGCCTCTTTTCTTAATTCCTATGTCTCTTTAGCCATCTAGACAGGTTAATTTTACCCACCCCTTTTCCATTTCAAAATCTCTGATAAACTGGTAAAGGTTAAAGAAATCAATGCACTCTCATGACAGGGATGTCCCCCATGGGTTCATAGAGTATGCCATGACGCCCCTCATTTAGAGGGTAGATACTATGAATCAAGCTAAGCTTGACTTTTCCCTGCCCTCTCTTTGAGGTGTCTTTAAAAAGACCACCTATGGGAAGTGGTTTACAAGCTGCCTGAAAACACTCACAACATCCTTAACAACAACATTAGACTAACTCTGGTTTACCACTCATTGACCATTTATCACAGACTCAATGCTTAATTATTTCATCCTACAGTTCTAAACATGATATAACTTTAAACACACCAACAATATAGAGACAAACCTTATTAAACAGAGTACAATCTAATCTTCTCAATCCAAGTTACACCATAATGCATATTAAGGTCTAAATGTAACAGTTCAAGTTCAAAAGCAAGAATTCCCACCAATCTTATCTTTACTAAAATGTCCTCTTTCTAGATTCAAGCCATGGCTAGGACAACAACACAGATAGTTCAAGCATAAATATATCATACAGGTTTTCATTGAACATATTCACTCTTAAACCATACAAAGCAAGATATTTTAAACTCTACAGAATTTTGGTCAATATTGCAATTCTTAATCGTTTTAATTATGACAGAGAATGTGACATACCTCATACTTCACTCTAAACTGGTTTTGATAGCATAAAATCTCAAGGATCCCCCCAGGCATAGTAAACTTCTCCTAACTAAACATAAGACCTTTGTGAATCCCACAGCCATAGGAATGAGGTTTAGGAGAAAAAGTGAACCTCGTGTCCCGAAAGAGAAACGATGATGGGTGAGGTCATCACCTCCCCATCCCTTTCCTGAGTCTTTCTTTTCAAAAAAAAGGAACAAAGGCCCCACTAGTCATTACCTCCAGTTCATGCCTAAGCTCACCTTTTATTCTCCTAAGGCAACCTCAACTCCTTTCCTCATCCTCATGCTAGTGACAACCACCAAGACCTTGTGGTTAAGGTTTAGTTTAACACTGCCTTTAGATCAAATTCCAACTAAACACCTAGTTGACCACACAAGTTAGCAGTTTCAATCAACTCAGCCTAGGATCTTAACTATGAAAGCTGTTTTGAACTCCTTTTAGACATCACTTCTTTAAAACAAAAAAACTTGACATCTTATTCCTTACAAACTTAAGTTTAGACTGAACACTAATCCTTGGACTCAAATAGTTCCTCTTTATGGGTTGATTAATCATTTTTAACAATCAAAGAGCATATTAGGATTCAATTACCATTGCAGTGTCACTAGACCCTTTTGAGGACTCAAGCATGGATCATATATAGAAAGGGGGAAGGGTCTGGTGACATAAAATCAAGACTAGATTCTATTTAAATGAACAATCGTGACACACAATCATCCTAGTTGTATCTAGGTGTCCTAATTCATCTTAAATGGTCTTACAACTTCATGGGCCTATACTAGCCCTAATGGACCATTTGGGAACATATTATCAAATAAATAAACCTTGGTCTCAACCTTCATTTTTAGAACTTCTGTATCATGTTCTAGGGTGTTGTTGTTTCATACATACCTTCAGTGTATGGCATACAACTATTCAAAGTTATTTTAGGCTAATCCAGACATGTTTAAACAGACTTAGGTAGACTCAGACCTATTCAAATGCAATTAGACCACATTTGACCTTGCGCTAGTGCCTTGACCACATCATAAGACTCATATAAGTATGCCTAGACTCTTTAATATTTGTTTTTAATCCAACCATGATCCTTCACTTATCCTAATCATGGCTTATACCACTAATTGTGACATAAACAAAGTATATAGACTCATATAAGCAACCGAAGATTCTAGGATAACACAATCTCGCCAAGAAAGCTAGCAACTATCTTAAACTACTCAAGATGGATCATCACAGTTCTTTAGCAGTCTCTTACATTCAAATAGGATTAATATTAGTCTAGAAGGTCACTAAAATTACTATTATTAATCATATAACCATATTTTGTCATTTTTAAAGAATGAGCAGCTAAGCAGAAACTTTAGCATCTAATAAAGCATACAACAGTCTGTACATCTCTATCAATGAAGCAATACCAATAAAAATCATCTAGGCCCACACATCCAGTTCATATTAACAACCACTATCAAGGCCAAGTGTATCATTAATGAAGACAAGAAGGTGATCTTTGTTTCAAACTCCTAATGAATCTTAAGCATCATTTAGAACAGCACATTACCACTAATTAAACCCAAGACAATCTAACATGAAACTAACATCAAACATACCATTATCACATAACAAAGCTACTGAAAAATAACAAAAATAAGCAACAAGATAAAATGTTAACTTTTTAAGTGCATTAGTGGACAAGATTGAATTTGAAGGCCTTTTTGTACTTCCAAATCCCACCGCCCACCCCGATACAAAACAAGCGAGAAAATAAATTTTAGAACTAAGAAAAACCCCAACTTTTAAGTCAAAATTTAAAATTTTATACCGAGAAAGCTTAAACTCAAAGTTCTAGCTTCTTAGGTTTTTTCCCTAATTTTTCGATCCCGTTTTCATGGTGAGGGTGGGGTTCTATTTATAGGACCCCAAAATTGTTCAAACCCTCAAAAATACCAATGTGGGACAACTAATTTCTCCCAAAAATTAACCTTGTAAAACAAATCTATGGCTCAAAACGATTGTAACAACAAACGAATGGTCAGATCTGAGCCTCATTGGACTCGATCCAACCCACTCGTCCCCAACCAATGAAAATCTAGCAAAATGAACACGGTTCAACAAATAAGACAGTAATAATCAACTTTTGACTGAATAATTTCAAACTAAAAGCAAAAGAAAAAGTTTATTACCACGTTTGGGAAACATCTAGTGAAAAACAAACCTTGGAATTAATTCGTTTCATGTAAATAATGCTGCAAAAGCTGTGTATCTTACACTTTCTCAGCAAATTTTCCACATTTGGGATGAGAGAGAAAGTGGAAGCAGTGACGACTTCTAGGGTTTGCAAGAAAAGGGAAGAGAGAGAAGGGAGGGGATATAGGGTCGTTTGGTATGAACGAAAATGTTTTTTTAGAAAAGGGGAGTATCCCCTTAAGTTGATGCGGGAATGGGCTTGGGCTGGGTCTCGGTCCATTTTGGACTGGACTCTGTCCAAGTTATAAAAAAAAATTAGGCTGGCCCTTTTATGTATATAGTGTGTACTTATATACGTATACCTAATGCATACACGTATATATATAGAGTAAAGTAGATAATTTAATAAACAGACAAAACTAAAATATTGATTATTGGTCATAATATTTCAATTATAAAAAAATTAGGACATAATTGACCTATTAAATAATTTTAAAAGTGGCCAACTGTGTAAATGGGCTTAATTTTGCGAATATGGCCTTAATTGATTTTAATCTAACTGATTATTTCAATTATGGCCATATTTGGCCTAATTAGCAAATTTTAAAATTAAATTGCATTAATGACCTTAATTAATTTGAGCCAATGAATTTGCTTATTTCAATTAAGAGGCTAATTTACAAAAATGTACCCCAATTTCCTTAAATCATGAATTGGTTAATTTAATTGTGGCCATAACAAAAAATAATTAAACAATTAAAAATCAATTTGAAATAATGACCACCTAATTGATTACTTAGCCTAATTAAAATATTTATTGACAATTATAAATAATTTTGACAAATCACAATTATACAAAATTAGGGATTAAGGGATGAAATGGTTAGTTATTTTAATTACTCAAACTCCTTGAATTGAAGGAAATAAACTATTTGCTAATTTTGATTTTTTGACAATTTAAACAATTAAATAAATGATTATTATTTTTAAACAAAAAGTCTTTTTTCTTTGATTAAATCTAACAAGTATCTCATAAATGTCATAAAAGGTACCAATTAATTTCTACATAATTTGTGGTGTCATGAAAAACCTTTTTACCAATTTAAAGGAGTAAAACATTGATCTGAACAATTTATACAAAAATTATTTAAACACTTTAAGGTGCATAACTCATTTTATTTATTATCCAAGGACTCTGAATGATTAAAATTAATTATGGGAAGTCAAAAATTAGGTGTCGAATAAAGATCATGTTTCTCATTGAGAGACTTTATGGGTTCTTCTTGAACCTATAATCGATGGATACCCCAATTATTTTTTTAACACTTCTCTCTTCTATGTCCTTTCAACTTACACACATCACATTGAAGATTATAGTTTTTCTTAACTCTTGAATGTCTAATACCACTGCTATTACCATGAAAACCACCATTGCCACTGTTGTTACCATTATGATTACCATTATTCCAATACATTTTATTTCCCAAAAT
>NW_026727649.1:0-31653 GCF_029784015.1 Lycium ferocissimum
CAAACGCAACAACAATAAGGCCTTGCTTGCTGTCTTCCCGCGATTGTCTAGAATTATTCGATTGCACCAAAATGCGGGATATAACAACAAGATTACCAGAACTATGTAGAATTATACCTCAGGGAGGTAGTGAAATTTCGTAAAGATCCACGCCTATTACGTCGAACAAAATACCCAGCATATGGTTAACCTTTGGAGATCTGTCTGGAAGAAATTAAGAATACAAGCAAGTCTTAAATCCGCATCTGCTCTTAAACTAGCGGGCACGCTAAGCATGTTATTCAGACGCTAGAAAATTAAGTTATGAGCCGTCGAAGTAGAATTTAGAGGCAATGGAAATGAGCACACGCCAATTGTCGAACCATTGGTAATTATAGCAATCAGGACGCACCGCTTAAGGCTCTGTATGGCAAGAAATGTGCGTCAGCAGTTAGCCAATTTAATAGTGATTTAGAGCTGACAGAAATCATATACAGGTGATTGTTGTCGACGCTTAGATCCCCGAATTGGTAACTGGACGTTATCGGATTAGTCGTGAAGTAGACAAGGTTTCCTATGAATCAGATTTACTATCTAATTGAGAAGCGGTGCATCTAGTGTTCCGCATGCCTATGCTTCGTAAATACATTGTAACCCCTATAATATAATATTCGCCGTGGAGGGGCATTCAAGGAATAGAAGAGCTGCCCTACGAAAAACGGCCAATAACGATTCTAGTTGGCAGGAAAGAAAGAAACTGGGTGATAAGGATGTGGCCCGCATTAAGGTACTGTTTGGCAGAATAGTAGTAAAGAAAGGTGACTTAAGAAACTCCAGACGAGATGGAAAAGAAGCACCCCCACTTGGTTCCTATACCTACAGATAATCAGAATAAGTTGAGTGGTGCACAAGTTGTGTGTGATAACTGTCCAAAGGGAACTCCCCCAGAAATACTTGTGAGCCCCTATAAGGCTAATTTAACATTCGAGGACGAATGTTCTAAAGGGGGGAAGGATGTTATACCCCGCACTTTGCGTGTTCGGATATTTTGAGATGATTGCGATAAGCTAAGTACAAGTGTTATAACCCGTATTTCGCGTGTTCGGATAATTTGAGGTGATTGGAACAAGATAGGGACAAGACCATGTTTTGACTACGTTTAGTATATAAGTTGGTTATGAAACTTTGTATGCGGAAATATCGGAAAAGGCCAAGGGCAAAATTGGAACTTCAAAAAAATTAGTTTCATGAAAATTCCAAAAGTGTGGACAAAAAAAAAAAGAAAAAGGAAAAGAAAAATCCTCAAAGTGGCCGGCCATAGTGGGCCCCACTTGAGGGATTTAAATGAATCACATGTTTCATTTTTGCCTTAAGATGATTCAAGAAAAATTGAGAAAGAAGAAGAAAGAAAGAAGGAGAATAAGAACCATGGCCATTCGGCCATGGTCTTCAACTTTTGTCCCTTCAAAATTTGTTCCCAAAAATTATTCTCTTGTTGTATTCCCACTAATTCAAGGGTCCTCTACAACGTGATATAATTATTTCGGAAGATAAACCGTTGGTTTCGTCGTTTTGACAATTGGGTGAAGTAAAGAAGTTAGAAGGAAAAGGTAAGAATTCATCCCTTTTATTTATGTTATGAAGGTTTGTTTGTGTTGTAGTATATGGAAATGAGTGGAATATATAGAAATATAGAAGTTTGCATGGCGGAAGTGCATGTGTGCATGTGGCCGAAAATATGTAATGTTGTATAATTAGGATGAGTTGAATTTTATGTTGTAATTTAGTTGTGGTTATTGTGGAAATTGTATTGGAAATGGAAGTTGAATGAAAATGGGATGAAGTTGAAAATTTCATGTTGGCCGTGGCCTATGTATGGGAGGAATTGTGATGGATTTATTTTGTTTAACATGTTAGTTGTGCTATTGTGATCATTATAATGTAAATGAAGATTATATGGGTGAAGTTGGCATGAAAATGAAATGTAGAGAATTATGTCATATTAATGCGATTTTACGATATTAAGATCATGAAGTGGTTAAGGTGTAAATTGTTGTTGTTGGAGATGAATTGGTAAGTAGAAAATATGTGGGAATGATTTTGTAGCATATATAAGAATGTTGGATTGAATATGGAAATTGATGGAATTATTGAATATTGGATATATGGCTTGGAATGCTCTTAGTTATGTTTGAATGATCTTAAATTAGTATGCGGCTAGGAAAATATTGACATTGATTTATTAATGCAAAGTTGGTTTGGAAGTTGTTGCTTTATGTAGAGAGAAGACTATTTGTGTTAGTGAGCGATTTTAGTCGCTAATTGATGTTGTGGTATGGTTGTTGTTAATATTTGAGCCGAGTTAAATTCTCGGGGCGTCATATTTATAGGGGAGATGCTGCCGAAATTTCGGTAGGCAAATACTAAACCCAAGTTAGAAGTTTGAACCTCATGAATAGTAATTGGTAAATGTGACCATTTGTAGGTTTTGGACGAAACGGGATTTGGATTTTGGCAAGCGTAAAAGGCAAACAAGGTATGTAAAGCTCCCCATTCCTTCTCTTGGCATGTCTTAGATGTACTAGGTTTGAATTTGGACCTCGGGGACAACTCTACTCCTCGGAATCCACGTCCAAAAATGCCCCTTTTTCATTCAGTAGAATTGAACTAATTATGTTGCGATTGTTTCAACAAGTCATCCAAGTATCTAGAACTTGTACATACGAAATCCGATTATCTTATACCTCTCATAAATGATATCATAAGGTTAAATATGCGCCGTTTGGGTACGCCACCTTACTTGATCCGAGGCGGACCCCCTATTTCCGAACTTTGTGTTGATATTCCGTTTGATCTTCTTTAAAATAAAAACTAAGGGAAACTTTTAACTACTTTTCGAAGTTCTAAAGAATAACTGCCATGATTATTTTAAGGAGTCTTATGACCTACTTTGGGATTCGAAACTGCTTTGGAAAGACTATTTTGACACGAACCATCCGATATCCGAAAGTCTTATGTTATGATTATTGTCAAGTGTTCGCTATAAGGTCGCCATTTGAGTTATGCTATCGAGTTTTTGTATATGTTTTGTATTTTGATAAACACAAATGACCCCTAAAGTTCTATTTCGAAAAGAATCCTCCGCGGTCATTAAAAGGTATGTGCTATGCTTCGTCCGCACCTCCTTTTTCTTGATATGTCATTTGATTATTCCGTCTGATCTCTGTGTATGCTGTACATTTTATATTGCATTTAGTTTCTCACTACTCCACTCGTGGATGCCTCAATGCTTCCTTCACTGAGCCCGGGCCAGGATATGTTATCACGCGTATTCCACTGCATTGTTCGCCGTGCCTCGGTGTGAGGGGGGTATATATGTACATGGGTTGTGGTGTATGATGTGCCATGTACACACTCGATATGATATGATATGATATGGCCATCTGATATGCTATGATATGCGCGCATTTCGATTTGATATGATTTGTTGTGGCGCCGCCGTCGGGGGCGACCACACTTCGCCGAGTCCCATGATGGGGGCCGGCTATGGCATGTTTCTGCTATGCATCTGTTTATGTTTTATGAGTAAGCATTCCTGATACTCCGGTCATTACTTTTATGTTCTGTATATTCTGTTTAGTTATAATTCTGTTTGTTAGTCTCTATGCTTTACATACTCGCACATATTAAACCGACCCGACTCGTTCTTCGGGGCGCGCGTTTTCATGCCGCGTGTGCACACCCGCATGAGTACGGGCCTTTGTAGGAGATGTTCCAGAAAGCATTGGCAAGCTCCATTTGCTCCTCGGAGTGCCGCCGTGTCATATTATGCTTGATATGTGTTCCGACCGTTTATTAGAGACTTTGCGGAGCAGTTGTGGGTTCGGATGTCGTCTTCAGAGGCGGCTCCACCACCGTCATGTCGTTCTGTGTTATGCCATAATTTTCACTTGATTACATATTCTGTCGATTTGTACACTACAAAAGATATTTCCAGGACATTTGTTGTATTTGTTATTTTTGTTCGATTAATAGTCCGGAAGTTTATGTATGTATGTAATAAGAGTCAGTGGGTTCGCTCGGCTCCGAACGTGGGGTCGAGTGCCCATCACACCCTAGTAAAATCAGGGTGTGACAGATAGGGCCCCGACATACCCATAGTCTGAAGTACATACACAACTACTGACTCGACAATGCTCTAGGAGAAAGTGGAGCTCACCAACCCAAGCTGATACTCGGAAAATCCTATCGATGCGATCCTCCTGGCAACCTTTCTGGACCTGCGGGCATGAACGCAGTGCCCCCAAGTAAAGGGACGTCAGTACAAAATAATGTACCGAGTATGTAAGGCGGAAATAAAACATTATGATAACATACTATAAAGGAGAAGGATAAGAAGCAACTTGCAACCTGCTGACTTACCGCTGAAGTGTCACACCCCAAATCTGGAGGGCCGCGACCGGCGCCTGATGCCTACCTGGACCGAGCGAACCAACATTTAAACTTACATTTAGCGAAGAACGTGGATAGGCCTAAAGTGGCCACCTGCACTCAGAAAAATCCCAACACAAATATATACATATAACTCTCTGCGGTCAGGCCGCCTCCTCAAGAAACAAAACGTTACTGCATGCGGTCCGGCCGCCTTATGGAATATATGCGAAACTGCTCAAACCACTGTACGAGCCGAAACAGCTCTCATAAGTAACTATGCATCAAAGGATGGGCCACGGATTGACCGATCGTACGTACATGTGTCTACAAGCCTCAAAGAAGCATAACCGACTCATAGGCGGGGACAAGGCTCCGGCTCACCCGTCAGTCCATAAACACAAAAGAAAGAATCCACATAGACCTGGCAACTCCAAACAAAAGGGAGGTCATCACCAGCGGATGTCATGTACTGTCTACTTAGGAGTTCTGTCAATCTATCCATCTGTACCTACAAGCATGAATGCAGCGTCCCCCCAACAAAAGGGACGTCAGTACAAAAAATATACCGAGTATGTAGGGCAGAAGAGTAACATACACATAGGAGTCATGAATGAAATATAAAAATCATAAGCTAAATCGATCGACCGAATACATCGTATGTCTGATCGTTCGAACATATGTATGAATGCATCTATATGTCTGACTATCTGAACATACTTGTACAAATGCATCTGCTTACTGAAAATGCCTCTGAGGGCGTATGATATACATAGGTCATAGTGCCGAGGAACGTACGGCCCGATCCATATCCCATATAGGCCCCTTCGGGCATAATAACATAATGGCCCCTTCGAGCATAATAGCATAATGGCCCCTTCGGGCATCAAAATCATCATCACTGTGCACCGGTGGTAATGCGTATATAACGCCTTGCCCATTTCCCCATACCCCATATATATATATATATGTATATATATATACGTATATATATATATATATATGTATATATATATATATATGTATATATATATATATGTATATATATATACATACACACACACACACACATACACACACACACACACACACATAATATACGCATATATAACGCCTTCTGGTCATGGGTCAATATGCATAAATTTAAATGAGTGCAATGCATGAATGTGAACTAACATAATCATGATATAAAACTCAAGACCCATGAACAGAAGGAACAATCATAACAAGGGGTCTAGGATCATCAAGAACTGAGATACTCCTAGTACTTCTAAGAGTAGAGTAATATGGAGACTCGATTACTCGTTGTTCGCTCATGTCATAGGATCATGCCAAAATGAAAGAAAGGGAAAGCCTTAACATCCTGGAAGCTTACTTCTCGACTTTTCCAACTTACTTTCTGTCTTGCAATCTACATAAGATCATTTGTAGTCTCGTAATCTACATATAAAATCATTCATACTATTGTTAGGCTCATTATCTTATGCTTGTCTTAAGCCCTCAAATTAAATCCTCTTAAAATTTATCGAAATTTGGGCAGCATCTCCCTTGTTTATATCCCTAGCCCGAAATTACAATACCAACAAAACAACTACAACAACAACAGCGCTAACATCAACAACATCATCATCAATACCAAAATATACTCAATAAAACATCCCACACGATGTTTACCCAATTTCTCAACCAATCAATCGACTTTATGAAGCTTTAACAACTAAATCTCCTTGATACAATTCGTAATATCAATAATAACGAATATCCTTACCTCAATCAAGGTTGGAAGAACTTGATATCTTATTTATCTTCAATAGGTTCCTTTGATCCGTCAAGATTTGATGTATAAAACAAGAACTACAAAACTGTCTACGCTTCCCGAGCCTCGGATGTAGTCCCGTTGCTTTAATCCGCTAAAAAAAAATGATCCTTCAATGTTTCTTGGGTCTCTTGGGAGCTTTTTGGCGGAGAGGAGTGGAGAAAATGAAGCCAAAGACCAGTTTTTGGTCTTAAATAGGAGCTCAAGGTCGGTTCGGGTACTGTAGCAGTACTGTAGCAAAGCGGTTACTGTAGCACGCGGTTCTGCTCTGTCAGCCTAACTTGTAACGTCCATAATTCTCTACTCCGATGTCGTATCGACGAGCGGTTTGTTGCATTGGAAACTAGACTCGACGAACTTCATTTTAGGATTTTGTTTCACCTCAAAACTCCTCATACTATAAAAGATATTCCTTCCCCAAGTTAGACCAGAATTATTGTGCGAAACCTTGCCCATCTTTTCTCAAAAGTCATACTACTCAATTTCTTCTACTCATTTCCTTATAGGATCTTCTGGTATTCCTTATATACATCCTTTACTCATAAAATTAACATAATAATGCTTCGCTTCATATATTCCAAAGTTATTTTACTTAGCCATAGTTCGACATACTTACGCTTAAATTTAACAAGTGTTTCTTCAGAAGTACGGGATGTAACATGAAGCCATAACCTGTGTGATACTATAACCTCTTACGTACCACTGTATACATCTCTATGTATCTATAACGTTACTGTACTGATGAGGATCTAGCATTTTTGTCTCTCTACATTCCCATATGCCTATCTACCTCTATGTATAATGCTGGTTCCGAGTAATTTATCATCTGTGTTGCGGCGTACAACCCCATCCAAATATCTATACATATGTTGCGGAACGTGCAACCCAATCCATATATCAATTCATATGTTGCGAAATGTGCAACCTGATCCATCTATCAATACATATGTTGCGGACGTGCAACCCGATCCATATATCAATACATATGTTGCGGAACGTGCAATCCGATCCATATATACATATGTTGCGAAACATGCAACCCGATCCATATATCAATACATATGTTGCGGAACGTGCAACCCAATCCATATATCAATACATATGTTGCGGACGTGCAACCCGATCCATATATCAATACATATGTTGCGGAACGTGCAACCCGATCCATATATCAATACATATGTTGCGGAGAGTGCAACTCGATCCATATATCGATACCGTCTCATATCTTATTCTCACTTACATACGGATTAGGGAACCTCTTTCCTGTCTCTTTAACTTCAATACTAACATCATATATCTCATTAGGGGATTATGAACTCTATACGAAATATGTTCCACAATACATTTCTCAAGAGCACCTTTATGAACTTATCAGAGTGACGTAAGGTCATTGTACCTCCGATTACATTATGAAGAACCAACATCATTATCATGAATCTCAATGAAGCTTAGAACCTGATTCATATCATGTTTAAAGAACTTCGCTAAGAAACAAACAACATGGATACCCTTGATTGCTAAGAGTAGAGCTTTTTGAAAACAACATTCGTTTACATTTCAAATCGTTTCTAAAACATGCCAAGAGAAAGAAGAGTTAGCCTTGACATACCTTAATCTTGTTGTGTCCTTAATACTTCTCACGCAATCCATCAAACCATTCAATCCAATCTACATAACATAGAGAAGCTTCTAATCAAAGCTAAGTAAGTTTAACTTGCAAATTAAGCTAGTAGCTTGTCTACGTGAATTCGGACAACATCTCCCCTATAACATTCACTTCCATCCAACTCAGCTCAATCCCATACAACAATATAACATCAATCATAATGCATATTCAAGTTGCCATACTAAGTTAAATCAAAAGCCATCTCATAGATTCTTCCAAAATAGCCCATATGCACAACATCTTGTTTCTTCATGTTCTATTTCAAGTTTACTTCCAATCTTTTCATTAATCCTCATATGCTATTTAGGGGTGATGCCAGCGGGTCAGTTAACAATGGGGACAGCTCGAGATTGTCAGAATACAACTTCAACGTCAATGCCACAGATCATGTCTCGCACCATTGGCCATATCAAAGATGCAAGGTGGCCGAGCCCATTAAGATCTGATCCAGCTCAAAGAGATCCAAGCATAATGTGCGAATATCATAGTACTCATAGTCGTAGGACTGAGGATTGTTGCCAACTAAGAGAGGAGGTGGCTCGATTATTGAAAAATGGTCACCTTTGGTAATTCTTAAGTGACCGAGCCAAAGGACATTACAAAGGCAAGGAAAATCACAAAAAGGTTGAGCCCATGGAGCCTTAACACGTGATCAATATGATAGTCAAGGGAACGGAACGAGGTCCGATGATGAAGAGGACCAAAGTTTCAGTCATTCGCTAGAAACGAACTAGGGATTATGTATCCGAAGGATCTATTTCCTTCAACGATGAGGATGCAGAGGGCATCATTTAGCCCTACAATGATGCTTTGGTAATTTCTATCATTATTTTTAAATCTCAAGTTAAACGTATTTTGATTGACCCAGGTAGTTCGACCAATATTATTCAATGGAGAGTTGTAGAGAAACTTGGGCTGTTTGATCAAATTATGCCGGTGGCTTGGGTTCTCAGCGGATTCAAAATGGTAAGCGAAACTACTAAGGAGAAATCTCTTTGCCGGTAAACATCATCGGAACTATTCAACAAACAATGCTCTATGTCATCGAGGGAGAGATGAAATACAACGCGTTGCTCGGCAGACCATGGATTGATAGCATGAGGGAAGTACCCTTGGCATTGCATCAAATGTTGAGATTCCCAATCTCGGAAGAGATAAAGACAGTCTATGGCGCAAAACCCGCGAAAGGAGAGATGTTCGCTGTCAAAGAAGCACCCCCCACTCGAAGGGAACCGTCCCTAAAGGCTACTGAACCAACCAAAGGTAAAGACACCAAATAACAATTACAGAGTAGAGGCTCGGCTAGTTCGAGTGGAGAAAAGGAAGAGATGAGCCCAAATTTCGATTCTTTGGATGATTCGGACGCAACCAAGTCTACCATAGAAGAGCTAGAACAGATTATCTTGTTTGTGCACCTGACGGATAGAAAGACATGACAAGTGTCCCACTGGAGATAACGACGCACAAGTTAAGCCTCGATAAAAAAATTCCCCGGTGAAACAAAAAAGGAGACCGATGGCCGAAATGAAGCATGCCTTCGTCAAAGAAGAGGTAACAAAGCTTTTAAAAATAGGTTCCATCCGGGAGGTTAAATACCTGGACTAGTTAGCTAATGTTGTTGTCGTGCCAAAGAAAGGTAATAAATTCAGAATGTGCATTGATTATAAGGACTTGAACAAAGCATGCCCGAAGGATTCATTCCCTATGCTTCACATTGATGGAATGATCGATGCGACGACCGGACATGAAATTTTAAGTTTTCTCAATGCCTACTTCGGGTACAACCAGATTCAGATGGACCCAGAGGATCAAGAGAAAACTTTTTTTATAACCAGATATGGGACTTATTGCTATAATGTAATGCCATTCGGATTAAAAAATTCCAGTGCAACTTACCAATGCCTAGTTAACTAAATTTTCAAAGGAAATATAGGTAAAATAATGGAGGTTTATAGTGATGACATGCTAGTTGAGTCCCTGGAAATAGAGGACAATTTAAAGCATTTGCAGGAAACCTTCGACATACTTCGCAAATAAACCATGAAGCTGAACCTGGACAAGCGTGCCTTTGGAGTTAGATCGGGTAAGTTCTTGGGTTTCATGGTGTCGAACCGAGGAATTGAAATCAACCCGAAAAAAATTAAGGCCATTGAAAACATCGAAGTAGTTAACAACGTGAAGGCAGTGCAAAGGTTAACCGGAAGGATAGCGGCTCTAAGCAGATTTATTTTAAGGTAAAGTCATGGTTCTTTTCGCTGCTAAGGAAAAAGAATGACTTCGTATGGACACCAGAATGCCAGAAAGCTTTGGAAGGCCTAAAGCGGTACTTGTTGAGCCCATTTTTGCTGCACACACCGAAGGTAGATGAGCTGTTGTTCTTATATCTTGTAGTATTCGAAGTCGCAGTAAGCGGCGTTTTGGTTCGAGAAGAAGAAGGCATGCAATTCCCTATCTATTATGTGAGTAGAACATTAGGGGTTGCAAAGACACATTATCCTCACCTCGAAAAATTGGCTTTAGCTTTGGTAAGTGCTTCTAGGAAACTGAAACATTATTTCCAATGCCACCCCATATGCGAAGTAACCACTTACCCATTAAAAAATATCATGGATAAACCGGAGCTATCAGAAAGGTTGACGAAATGGGCTGTAGAAATAAGCGATTATGACATCGAGTATAAACCTTGAACGGCTATTGAATCCCAAATTTTAGCTGACTTCGTAGCGAAGTTTATACCCGCAATGGTTCCCGAGGTAGAAAAAGAACTTTTGCTAACCTCAGGGAAAACCTTGAGGATCTGGACCCTGTACACGGACGGAGCATCGAACGTAAAAATGTACGGGCTGAAAATTATTCTTAAGGCCCCCGCAAGCGATATTATTCGACAATCAATTAGAACTTTAAAATTGACTAACAATGAAGCCGAGTATGAGGCTATGATTGAAGGTTTGGAATTGGCTCGAAGCTTGGGGGCTGAAGTCATGGAAGCAAAGTGCGACTCTCTTCTGGTTATGAACCAAGTCAACAGTGTTTTCGAAGTAAAAGATGAACAGATATTTTTGAAGTCATTGTTATGTTCCCTCGGTACATGTTCCATAGTCCATTCTTTGAACCGATGTAAAGTTACTTGAACTTTTACTGGAGAAACACTGCTTTCTCTGGTTTATGGTGTGAAAGCCTTGATTCCCGTGGAAGTTACAGAACCAAGCCTAAGATTTTGGTATGCGACGAATGAGTCAAATGAAGAGGCTACGGCCATGAAGCTTGACTTAACGGATGAACTTCGAGAAATGCGCTGGTCCGTTTAGCAGCTCAAACAACGAATGGGGAGATATTACAATCGAAGAACGAACCTTCAGCATTTCCAAGTTGGGGACTTAGTGCTTCGAAAAATTACCCTGCATACTAAGAATCCCGATGATGGAAAATTGGGCCCGAACTGGGAAGGACTGTATAAGATAATCGAAAAAACTAGCAAAGGGTCGTATCAACTAGAAAATGGAGATAGCCAACAGCTGCACAACAATTGGAATGTGGCACACTTGAAAAAATATTATTGCTAAGGTACGAGCTACTAACCCTTTGTGAATTTTAGTGATTCTCACCTTTTGCTTGTAGGTTCAAACCAGAGCAAAATTCGAAGAAAGTAGAACTAGGTCTGAAAACACGTGTTGCGCTCTTTTTTCCTTAAGCTCGGTTTTATCCCGAAGTGAGTTTTCAGGCAAGGTTTTTAATGAGGAAACGATGTACAACGTTTTACTTTTCTCATTCAAAAACTAGGCTAAGTGCAGGGGACTCGAAGACCAGCTAAGTGCTGGGGATTCAACAACGTCATTTGCTACAGTGTTTATCCGCTCATGCTTTGCACACAAACACTAAGGAACTGTGATACCCTCGCCAGGAACGACAATGTCACGACCCAAACCGATGAGCCGTGACGAGTGCCTAATCTCTAGTGATCAAACACCCCTATACTCATACCCAGATAATGCTACATAATAAGGACCCACAAGCAACTTATCCTTAATTAAACTGATTCATGGAAGAATAATATCAAGAATTGAGCATGTGCATATATATGTACACTGAAGGCAACAGTGCAAGCCGACTAGGCTGCCACATGAACTGTACACAAAAGAATAAGAGCCGACAAGGCTACGTTACACGTCATCTACACATAACCGTCTACAGGCCTCTAATGGAATAAAAGCTGTAGAAAGGATAGGACAGGGCCCCGTCATACCCAAATGCATATCTATATCTCAAAAGTAGCATACCAAAATGAACTGCTGCCCTGGATCAAGTGGAGTGCACTGACCACCGCTAGATGAATGTCCTACTGAGCTAGACCGCCTGTCTGTCTACCTGTACCTGCGGGCATGAACATAAGCCCCCGAGCAATAGAGGAGTCAATACGGATAATGTACTGAGTATGCAAGGCCTGAGAGTAACATATACATATAAGAATCATGAAAGGAATCTGAAACTCATAAACAAACTGACTGTCTGAATGCATCTGTATGACTGAAGATACCTCTGCGTTATATAATATGAATGCACTCTGTAAAAATCATGTACATCTGTGTGTGTGTGTGTGTGTGTGTGTGTGTGTATATATATAGTAAATTGGCCGGCCATATAGGTACGGTGTCATCATCATCATCCTGCGTCCGGGACGATAATCATCTCAAGCCACCCACTAGTGGTGCTGCCCGGCCATATAGGCACGGTGTAATCATACATCATCATTCTTAAGCTGCCCACCGTAGTGGTGCTGCCTGGCCATATAGGCACGGTGTAATAAAATAGTCGCTCATGTATGTATACAAAATATATATATATATATATATATATATATATATATATACATAAATCATCATTCTTAAGTCGCCCACCATAGTGGTTTTGCACGGCCATATAGGCACGGTGTAATAAAATAATTTGCTTTCATGTATGTATACAAATATATATATATATATATATATATATATATATATATATACACGTAATGCATGAAAGACTCATGAAAGATATACTCCGGATTACTCTAAATAACACAAGATCTCTAGAGGTCATGAACATGAACATAAGGGATCAAGGATATGAGAGTAGTCTTTGGAACTCGCTCGCTTACTTGTTCGTTCAGATAATAAGGATCATGCCAAAGAAATAAAGGGATAGCCTTAACATACCTTGAAGAATATCTACTCATCTAATGTCTACTTCTTGAACTCGTAAGTCTATAACCAAGATAACATAGGCCACATCTAGCCCCTTTATAACACTTACTATCCAATTCGAGTGAAAAAGGAACTTAACGAAGTTCGGGCAACATCTCATTCATAACTCAATAATTCCTCAATTTCCAATTTAATTTAAATATCAATCACAATACTAAAAACAACTATATCAATACTTCCATATCAAAATATATTTAATTCTAATCCAAATCATCCCTCAAAATAGCCCTCAAGTCCAACTCTACCCTTATTCAACTTACAACTTTCATAATTGTAATTCCCTTTACTTAAAACCACTAAAACTCTTGATAATTAACTTAAACACAAGGGTAGGAATCATATATATACCTTTAGGAGCCTAGGGTTCCAATAATCAAACTTCAACTTAAACTTCTGACTTTACAACTTCAAAGAAACCCTAGGAATAACCCTTTTCTCCATTAGCTCGGGTTTTATCGGCTCGGATCTTACTAAAACTCTTCCAATATAATGGAAAGTGTTGAGAGGAAATATTTAAGGGTTTTCTTCGTTTGGAGTTGAGAAAATATAAAATAAAGTCGTGGGACTAGATATTTATGGATGGATCAAGAAGGTTCCAGCAGTGCAGGTCGACGGCTCGTCGACTAGCTCCGTTATTCTGCCATCAGGGAATCAGAGACGACGGCGTGGATTGACGCCACCGTTGACATGTCGACTGTCCGTCAAAGGGAACTGGTTTCCTGCTAGTTCCCTAAGTCCATTTCACTTGCATCGATTCGATTCGTTTGGCTTCTAATCCTGTCGTATTGAAAGGAATGCATACTTATAATTCGGTACACGGGGTAACACCCTTAATATCTCAAAACCCGAGTACGGATCTCCATTCCAAGGACATACTCAACTAGGAAACCATAGGATTTCTTATAATGAAAATGAGAGGCGTAATAGACAAGATCGAAGAGAACTCGAAGAAATGAAGTAAGAAGTGAAGTTAAAGTCGAAACAATTTTTGTTTTTTGTATTGACCAAACCTTCTAGATTAGGATTCGTTGTACGGGCCAAATGATCGAATGAATCGTGCCCAGATAGTTTTGGTACAGCAAAAGGCAGAAGGATTCGGATGAAGTCCTTAGTTTCTTGAATGAGACAATTATTTGAAATATGAAGGAAAATACTTCGGTAAAAATATGCATCAAATATTCCCTCTTATGAAAGTACCCGAGAGTAACTATTTGTGAAGCCCATGGGCAACCCTCAACTTGGGACTGTCGTCACAAAATAGATGAAGGCACTAAGGTAATAGTTAACGAGCCCAATTCACAAAGACTTCAAATAGTCGAAAGAGGGTCGAGTAATTAAAGACCTTGACTCATATGCCCGAAGTGGTTCGGAGATGTCTGAATTCACAAAGATAAAAAGGCTCCTGCGGACAAGCCCACATTAAGATATCGGATGAAAAGGAACCGATATAAGGAAAGCCCAAAACTCATAAGTTAATTTGGCTCATTTTTTTGTTAAAAAGTGAAATTATTAACTGCTTGTCTGATAAGACAAAAATTGTTAAGGGCTCAAGGTCAAACCTAAGTTGTTTTCAAATGAAACAATATCATAAATTCTGTCTGACACAAGGATCTGTTCATTTAACTCGAGTCTCATATGACTACGTGTCAGTAATGATAAAAAGAAATACTGGCAAAAGAAAGCCCATGCAAATTTTATATCATAAAGGGCCAAAACCTATCCGTGTAAAGATTACAAAAATTGAAATAAAATACAAAGGTCCTTTAAGACTATTTAATCTGCCGAAGAAGAACTCGAGTCACCAAAGCCAGACCGCCAGGCTTCCTCGGAACTACCATCAAGTGCTTTCTTGGCCTTATCCTTGACTTCCTTTGCCTCGGCAATCCGAGCAGAGATATCCAGCATGCCTCTTTGAGCCTCTTCAAGCGTAGACCTTCAAGATTTCCATTTCTCATATTCTACTAGAAGGATGGACCGAGCCTCGGTAGCCTTAACTTCATCATGAGCTTCCTCTAGGTCATCTTGAGCCTTTTTTAATTTGACCTCCAGCTCGGACCTCATTTCGCTCAGAGTATTGTGAATGTGGTTAGAAGCTACTAGCTAGGCCTGAAGTCTGTCATTGTCTCGAATAGCAGCCTCGAGCTCCTTTGTTAAGTTTCTCATTGGCTCAAGCTCGACTCTCGGTGTCACGACCCAACCCCGTGGGCCATGACTGGTGCCCGAGCTGGACACCCGTACACACCTATTAACCATAATCTGCATACAAACAACTTATATACGAACGCGTATCGGTCGTCGTCTCGAAGCGTCGTATATAAACGTATGTATACATATATATATAAGCCGGCAAGGCTATCACAATAACTACGACATCTCAAGAAAACATATATACACACGCAGCCGACAAGACTGCCACTGCCGATGGGACCGCCCAAAACATAAATCACATAAACATAGCCGAACAGTAACTATTCATAACCCACACATGTATGTCTACAGACCTCTAAGAGTAACATCAGAATCATATGACTGGACAGGGCCCCGCCGTACCCCTGAATAGACGTACATATATACAACGGAAGAGTTTGTACCACAATATAGGCTCCAAAACAAGGGAGCACTCGAAGGACGAGAATGGATGTCCTAAGGCGGTGGATCACAAAACGTAAATGCATGCCTGCGGAGCATAAACGACCCCAGAAAAGGGAAATTCGGTCACCGGAATATATGTGAGCATGTAAAGCATGGAATGCGATGGCAGAATCTATGCGAGGTAAGGAGTATAGAAAATTAGTACAGTAACCAGAAAACCACAAGGCTTGCCTTTGAAACATAAATCATGCAGGTCCATATCATATCCAATTCATTATGGGACTTAGAACATAAGTGAATAATCATCATGTACATATACACATATAACGTGTCCCGGCCCTCCAGTGAGGAGCTCGGTAAATAAGATCATATAATCATCATGTGTAGCCATCATATATGTATATATATATATATATATACCGTACCTGGCCCTCTAGTGAGGGACTCGATGGAGTAATCATATACATACCGTACCCGGCCCTCTAATGAGGGACTCGGTGAATAGAATCATCATATTATCATGTCATCATACATATATATACCGTACCCGGCCCTCTAGTGAGGGACTCGGTGAAGTAATCTTATATATACCGTACCCGGCCCTCTAATGAGGGACTCGGTGAATGAGATCATGTCTCCATCATATATATCATACTTGGCCCATCCTGTGGGCTAGCACCATCATCATATCATCAAATATACCCGTGCAGGCCCTCTAGGGAGGACTCGGTGAACGATCGATGGCTGTGCACGAATACATACCCGGTCCGGGACTCGGTGAAAGATGTAGCAACAGTATGCACGAGCGGAGTAGTGAGAAACCATATGCACATAAATCATCATTACAGACTCCATAGATAAGTAAGAAATCGACACTCGAGGGTTAAGACGATAGTCAAGTTAAGTTCTTTCAAAATGCCGTTAGAACCAAACATGGGAAAGTCTCGGGGTGTTATACCTCGCATTTTGTACATTTGGATATTCTGAGCCAAGTGTTAAGAATAAGACTATATTCCGACTTTGTTTTAACGCACAAGTGCTTATGAATTTGGGGTGATGGAAAGTTAGACATTTTATGAAGATTTAGGGCCAAAAGTGAAGTGTTGGAATTTAATTTCATGAAAAAAATAATAACCTTGTGGCCATGCACATGACTTGTGGGCCATAGGCCACATGTATGAATAATATGTGTAGTATTGGATGACTTATTAAGTCATCTTCATTATTTTCATCTCTTGAAATTTCTAGAAAATTTGAGAAAAAAAAAAAAGAGAAAGAGAGTGCACATGACCGGCCATGTGCATTTACATATATATATATATATATATATATATATATATATATATATATATATATGATTAATTCATGAAAGAGGGAGACCAATTCATTATTTTGTCAAGCCTAGAAAGTTCAAGAAAAATGAAGGAAAAAAAAAGAGGAGAAACGGCTAGAGGAAAGTGGCGAACCAATAAGGTTTATCATGAAGATTGTTTTCTTCTAGTCTTTCTACTCATTGGAAGGTCCTCTACGATATGGAGTAGTCGTTGGAACATTGAATCGTTCGTTGTTGCAATTCTTCAACTCTGGCGAAGGAGAAATAAGTAGAAGGTAAGATTTAATTCTCTCTACATGACTTGTAGGTGGTTGTGTATGGTTTGTGTGTGTGGTGGAGTGTAGAAATGAATAAAAATCATGAAATTAGGGGTGGTGTGTGTGTGGCCGTGTATGTGCTATATGGTGTAGGAATGATGAATTATTGTTACTTAATATTTTGATTGTTGTTGTTATGTGTTCTATGATGAGAATGAAAGTTCAATGACTCGAGCGGAAGTTGTAGCCGTTTGTGGGCTGTTTTGGAGGCTAATGAAATTGTAATATGGTTTGTAGTATTTACGATAAGAATGTTGTCATTGTGTGAATGGATTGTTGATATAGCGTATGAATTTGAAAGAAAAAGAATGCATTGTGTTGCTCTTGTTGAAGTTTGGAAAGTTTCGGGTGGAGTAGTATATTGATTGGAGTTGTTTTGAATATTGCATGGATTGATTGGAATGTTCTTGAATCGTGTTTGAATGGTTTCGGATTAATACTTGAACATATGATCAATGAAGTTGAATCGATGTATGTAGATTATTTGAATATAAATGAAATGTTGTCGAATTATGTAGAAAGGGTATTGATGTTAGAATGCGTTGGGATTGATTATGGATATTGTTATCATGTTTGTTGGTTTGGTTGTTGTTGAATTGGCGAGTTGAATTCTGAGGGATGTCCAATTTATGGGGAAATCTTGTCGAAATTTCCGTAGAAAAAGTAATGGTTAGGAATTGGATTCTTAGATGTTCATGGCTAATGTTCATATCCTATTGATCTTTATTGTAGATCGTGAGAAGTCGAGACGTAAGTTCGGATTAGCAAGCGGCTAAGGTATGTAAGCTTAACCTCTTCTTTCTTTGGCATGTCTTAGTGAAAAGTAAGTTGTGACACGTCCGAGGTAATTCCTCACTCATGCGATCCGAGCATGTTTATAATCCTTATTTGTTTCTTGATATTCATATTCTTAATGTAGTAAAATTATGGTCTTTATGTTTTTCGCATGAATGGATTTCAAAGATTGCATAAAAGTTTGTTTTCAAAAGAGTTTGTTTCATAAACGATTCGAAACTACGAACTTCCGTAACTTTCGCCGTAAAGGCTCGGATCGCTTCGATTTGTTCGTAGAAAGTTCTAAAGTGAATAAAGTTTGTAACTTTCCGAGGCGGACTCGGATTGGTTTGGAATATGAATATGATTTATGGATTTGTTAATACGTTTATGGTATATGGTTTGTTATGTTTCCTAATAACGTTTCCGAAAGATATTTGATATAACCATTGTCCGATTTTCAAATGACATTCCGTTTAGACTACTTCATTGAGTCTGTGAGTATGATTTTATGTGCATATGGTTTCTCACTACTCTGCTCGTGCAAGCTCAATATGTCTTTCACCGAGTCCCGGGCCGGGTACGCATTCGTGCAACTTCTCTGCATTGTTCACCGAGTCCCTCACTAGAGAGGCCGGGTGCTATATATATATATATATATATATATATATATATATATGATGATATGATGTATGATGATGAGATGAGGGGATGGCGGCCGGGATGGCATACCGAGTCCCTTGCTAGCGGGGTCGGGACGCGCTATTCACCGAGTCCCTCGGTGAGGGGCCGGGTACGGTATGTATATATATGTATATCTTCATGCATACATGATTATGATATGATTTTACTCACCGAGTCCCTCTAGAGGGCCGGGTACGGTATATATGTACGATGATATGATGATACGATTATGATATGAATTTATTTACCGATATATGTATATGCATGACAAATGTTTCAAAAGGACAAGTCTTGTGATTTTTTGGTCATTACTTTTGCTTCTATATTTCAGTTATGATTCCCGCTTACTACATTTCATGCTTTACATACTCGGTACATATTCCGTGTGACCCCCTTTCTTCGCGGGCTGCGTTTCATGCCGTTGTGTACACCCGAAGATGAGTTGAAGATATTAGCGAAGATGTTCCGGCAGCGGGATTGGCGAGCTCCATTTTCTCGAGTCTTTGCCAAGTCAAAGTATTATGTTATAGTATCATGTTCTATGTTAGAGACTTTGCGTAAAGTGTTGTGGGTATGTAGTATGTCGGTTATGTAAGCGGCTCCATAAGACGATGTATTGTGATGTATTATAAGTTATGGGTTTTATACGATTACGGTGTCTTTCTTGATTTGAAAAAAAAGAGGAAAAGCAAGTTTGTTTTGTCGAGAAATCTTTCATTATGTATTTATGTTATGATTTGAGAGGGCGTGATTATGATTTGTGTGAGAGTCAGCGGGTTCGCTCGGCCCTAGGTAAGGGTCGGGTGCCCATCACACCCTATCGGATTAAGGGTGTGACAGGAGGATAGGGCTATGAGAGATGTAGTCCAGCTTGCTGGCCGAGTTAGAGACATTATTCATTATAGGCGGTGCTTCACGAACATATTATAGCAGGATCCGACAGACCCTATGAAAGTTTGAGGGCCCGTGATTTCGACCCATAACCTTTTAAGAATAGGGGGCACGCAACAGGATCAATCCCTGTGGAGTTTAAGGACGATAACTCACCGGCGAGGAAAATGTCAAGAACCGAGATAAGAATCGTAAACGTCGAAACTTAAGAATGGGCTTCCCCAAGGCACATATCATGTCATATCTTACTGAGTCTAAGACGTGCCAAAAGAAATAAAGGTAGGTGCTTTACTACCTCGTGTCCCTATGCTAATAAACTTAAGTCTCGGGCTTCCCAAGATCTACAATGACGGATTATATACCACACATTAGCTATAGATACTTAGGGATTCCATCCCAAACTAGCACTTGGATCTACGAAATTTGGCAGCATTTCCCGTAGACATTCAACCCACTATTCAACTCGGCCAAATCATCAACAACAATACCAACAATTATGTTAACAACATGGATTATTAACTTGGTTGATAGTTGCATTCTAACGTTAATGGCTTTCTACATAATTCAACAACATTCCATTTACATTCAATTCAACTACATACATTCAAGCCAACATCAACGCTCACATGTTCAAGTACCAATCCGAAACCATTCAAACAAGATTCAAGAACACTTCAAACAATCCGCACAATATTTCAAACAACCCAACCAAAACTCCATGCCACCCGAAACCTCCCCAAACCCGAGAACAACAACAACAACACATTCCTCTCTCCCTAATTCATGAATTACACCAACAATCCACACGTTAACAATATCATTCTCATAATTTCAAGAAACTACATTAAAATTCCATTAGCTTCTATAACAAGCCACAAATGACTATAACTTCAATTTGAACCATTAAACTTTCATTTGCATCATAGAACCGGGAGGCAACAACCCAAACATACTAAACAAAATTAGTTCTTCACTCCTACACAAACAACATATACACGTTTGGGGGTAGTCCCAACACACACGGCTTAATATCACCATGCAAGATTTCATGATTTTCATCCATTTCTACACACTACAACATGTACAAATCATCCATAACACATGAAAAAGAAGATTAAACCTTACCTTAGCACTTGACTTCTCAACTTGGCTATGGTCCCTTGAACATAATACTTGTTCTTGCTACTCCAACTACCACTTCATGTTGTTATACACCTTCTAAGGAGTTGAAATGCTTTGAGGAAAATATTTTTTTGATCAATTTTTCTTGGACCTTGTTCGGCTCTACTTTATCGTAATGGTCTCCTTGTTTTCTCAAGCTTCTCAATTTTTCTCTAAGGCTTATAAGTGTTGAAAAAGATGACTACTAGTCTTGCTTATCATCTAATATACATATATATAATTAACATATGTGGCCCATGGCCCACTCATATCACACGGCCACATAGCCCCTTTTGTTCATGAATTATGAACTTCCTTTAATTCACTTTTAACCCCAAATTTCCTTAATATTCCATAACAATAAAATCATAAGCAACTTATGCCTTAAAACAAAATCGGAAGTTAAAAGTCTCTACCTCGTATCCCGAAATAGTCTTGTCCTTAACTTTTCACGGTTAGCTCGGATAATCCTAGTGTACAAAATACGAGATATAACATCCTATCATTTTGTTATACATCGTATTTTGCCTCGAATGTTAACTAATCTTCAAGTCTTAAGGACAACGCAATGAAGTTCCTTTGTAGTTATCACATACAATTTATTCATCACTCAACATAACCAATTAAGGGTATTGGAAAAGGCATAAGAAACAAGTGGGGATACTTCCTCTTCATCTCCTCTTGACTTATCGGGTCATCAAATGTTATTATTCCGCTACAAAAAAAAAGAACAAAAACCACGTCTTTAGGCCCAACCTTCTTACCTTACGAACAATGTACTAAGGTCCAATACGTCTCGGGTTAAACCAAAGTTTACAAAATCTCAAATACACCTTTCACGGGTGGTATCTTTGCATAGAGAGTTTTCAATCCGGAATTCTAAGTGTCGAAAGCCGATTGTCGTCATATGATTTCAGCCACGTCGTCTTCAAATTTTGCTAATATGTTACATCCGGCATTTTTGCGTATTCGAAAGTTTGGAAGTAACCTTGACTTACATGGAATAAGGTTATGTTTGGAATTTTTTTTTTAGTATGTGTATGCCGGTTATGGAAGTTGGATGCTAGAATATTGGAGAAGGCCTAAGGGCAAAATTGGAATTTCAAAAAAATTAGTTTCGGGAATTACAAAACGAGACTTTAACCTATTGGGCTCAAAAGAATAAAATGAAAATGAGGCCCAAATTATAGGGGAGGTGGCCGGCCATGAATAGGCCCAAGCCACCAAAATAATGAACAAATTTTCCATGTGCCATGCATGTGACATATTAATGGATAAATATATATATGTCATCCTCTCTAGAATTTTCAAGAGAAATCAAACAAATCAAGAGAAAAAGAAAGAGGAAGCTCACGGCAAGGAGAAAGAAAAAGGAAAGAAAAAAGAACAAAATTCTTGGAGTTTAATCCTTGATTCAAAAATTCATTTCTTGTGAAATTATTACTAAGTGCAAGAGCCTCTACGAGTTGGTATAATTGGTTTGGCAAGAAACCATCTTTGGTGGCAAGTGGAAGAAGTGAGAAAAGGTAAGAATTAATGCATTTTCTTATGTTATGATGGTTGGTTAATGTTGTAGTATGTAGAAATGAGAAGAAACTATGAAAATATGGAAGTTTGCATGATAGGTGTTCATGCATGTATAGGGCCGTGTGTGTGTGTGTTGGTTCAAATGAGATGTGTTGAATTCTATGTTGTAATCTAGTGTGTTTATGGTGTAATCTATATTGGAAATGAAAGTAGAATGAATTTGATTGAATTGGAAAAATGGGAGGTTGGCCGTGAGCCATGGTAAAAGGGGAATGGCGACGAATTGTGTTGTTTAATGTGTTAGTTGTGTAGTTATGATCTTTGTATTGTAAGTGTAAGAAAAAAATGATGTAAGTTTGTATGGAAATGGAATGTAGAAGTTTATGTTGATTTAGTATGAATTTATGAAATAATGGGAATGAAATGTTTAAGGGTAAAATATGATTAAGGTTGATGAATTTGGATGTTGGAAATGTGTTATGAACTTGTATGTTAAAGATTGGAAGAATTGAATAAATTGTGGTTTTGGTGGAAAGTTTACATGTTTTGTATACTTTATGTATATCTTGTATATGTGTGGTAGAAATGATTATGATATGTTTCCGAATGGAACTATAATGAGTTTGGTTAGTATGTTGAGATTGAATTGGAAATATGAAGTTGAAAATGGAAGTTATGACATTATGTTGGAAAAATGACCAAACAGGCCATATTGTGTTCTGTTGTGTTGTTGGTGTTGTTGTTGGTTTGTTGTTGGATATTACGAGTTGAGTCTCGGGATGTCATAATTATAGAAGTCTTTGCCGAAATTTCGGTAGCCAAGTATGACCTAAGATTGAAATGTTAGTTTGCATGAATAGTAATTGGTAAGAATGACCATTTGCGGTTTTTTGGACGAAACGGGAATTGAGATTGGACGCGCGTAAGGCGAAATCCGGTATGTAAAGCCTTCCCTATCTTTCTTTGGCATGTTTCGAGTCGACGGGCTTGAAAACGAGCTTCGATGACATTTCGCTCTCGTAATCGAGATTGAATTTAGCGCAAAATCGTCAAGTAAACCGAACCAAATTTTCCTAAAATTGACCTATAAGTATGTAACCTCCATAAATGGAGTCGAAACGTTCTAAAATGATTATGGACGACTCTGTAAGGTGTATTATCTATAATTTATGTACTTTATTAAGGTTGGGTCCGAGGTGGGCCCACAATACCTCGATACTCCGGTAAGGACTCAAATTGGTCTATTTACGTCCGTTCTTCATAAGTAGCTCTTAATTATGTTCGTCCGCTAACTAATGAGCATTATGACTATCTATACGAATACCTTGACATTAGTCGACATTTGGACACTACGTTACGATACAATCGATTATTCCGACCGACGTTCCCTGGACTATTTCGGTTTATTCGTCGTACGTCGGTCGTATGTATATGGTTTCGCATTTGTACGTTCGTGGATGCCTCAATGGATCCTTCGGCGCGCCGGGCCGGAGTTCGTGATTCGTGCACCTGTTTGCATTGTTCACCGCGTCCCTCGGGTTGTGCGGGCCGGGATCGTCGTACGTATTCGATATGACCCGATGATGATCGATTATGTGATATTATGGGGATGGCGGCCGGGATGGCATTTGATCGATTTACGTCGTCCACCGCGTCCCGTACTACGAGGGCCGGGTTCGTACGCGTCCCTTATTAAAGGGCCGGGATCGTACGTATGTGAAAGAAATACGATATGTCTATACGTATGTGATTATGACTCGCATGCATGATTCTACATTCGGTTCGTATGTCCGATTTGGATTACGACTACGTGTCTGTACATTTACGGATATCGACTTGGACATTGATTACGTACGTCATACATCCGATTTGGACTCCGAGAGTCCGTACGTAGCTCCGTAATTATGATTACGCTTATGACTCCGTACGCGCGCGTATATTACGTACGTACGCACTCCTATATGTTTTGTCCGTACGCTACGTAAGTCCGACTAGCGTGTGATTCGGTCCGTATGCTCTGTTAGTCGACTACTGCTACGATTTCGATTCCGTCCGCATTGTTTTGGTATTTCATACGTTACGATTTTACATATTTGATTATCGCTATCATAATTATGTGTGTTATGTTCTGCTTTACATACTCAGTACCTCTTCGTACTGACCCCCTTGCTTCTCGGGGGGCTGTGTTACATGCCCACAGGTACGGACGCACGCGTGATCCGCCCCGGTATAGGACTTCGATCTCGGTTGTCCGGAGAGCTCCCTTTGATCGGAGCGATATTTTTGGTATATATTTTTTTGTTGTTCATATGTTCTGTATATATATATATGACTATTTGGGTACGGCGGGGCCACCCGTCCGTCTTTTGATTACGTTACGTATGTTAGAGGTACGCAGACATATACGTGAGGTGTGGGTTGTCACCGGTTCGGTACGTATGTGTGAGTTTGCGGTTTTGTCCGTTATGATAGCCTCAACGGCTTCGTACGGTTTAAGTATGTATATATATATGTATACGTATGTTTGAGCGATACGCGCTTGGGTTTGTATGGATTTATGCATGTCGGATCTATTAGGCGGTACGTATGGGTGTCCAGTAGGACACCGTCACGGCCACGGGGGTTGGGTCGTGACAAAAGTGGTATCAGAGCGGTCGGTTCTCGGAATGTCTGCAGGCCGTGTCTAGTAGAGTCTTGTTTATCGGTGTGTTGGGCCCCACATCTATAAACAGGAAGCTACAGGGCATTTAGGATGTTATGTTACCCTTTCTTTGACTCTTAGATCGTGCGTTAGCTCTGTGTTATCAGGATGTCTTCCCTTCTGACGAATTGTTATATTTTCGGCGATGCCTCGAAAAGAGCGGCGGCCGCCCGTAAGGGCAAGCGGTGCGAGAGATTGTGAGAGACTAGTCGGGCCCCGAGAGGGTTACTAGGGCCCGTACCCGGGCTATGCCGAGATCGTGCCCCGGTCGGAGGGTTCGACCCACTCCGCCCGGATGGTGAGTGGCGAGCCCCCTCGGCGGCTCCGGTGCCGGCTCCCCGGCCGGAGCGGAGGATAGGACATTGAGGAGGCGGTCCGGAGGACGATAGTGGGCCTTCGGGGGCCCGCGGACGCGGACGAGAGAGGAGATGATGACCCCCGGGCGTGAGGGCTGCGAGTCCGCGATTTCTTGACGTGTGCTCGCGAGAGGGTCAGCCATGAGGACCCGCGTGATTTCATTCGGCGGATGCGGCGTTCGTTGGATTTGGTTCGGGCTTCGGCGACCGAGGACGTCGACAGCTTGTGCACACGGCCGCTTCGGGATGTTGCCCTTCATTGTATGAGTCTTGGGGGACCCTCGTCTAGGGGTGAGATGCTCCCCGGCCACGTGGGACGAGTTTTCCAGCTTTCCTCCGCCACTTTTTACCCGGTCATCGGTGCGGGCGAGGGTTGACCGATTTTTGCGGCTCGAGAGGTAGGAGCATTCGAGTATACCCGGAGTTTGACTCTACGGCCCGTTATGCGCCGATGATTGTATATAAATGTTTATTGGAGGACCGGATGCACCGGTATGTGATGGGGTTGGATTTTATAAAGTTGATTGTTGCATGGCTATGGCGGCGCGGTGGTATGGATATCGCCGATTACGAGCTTATGCACGGGCGTAGAGGATCGGCATAGGGAGGAATATCTAGTAGGGAGTATGATGGGAGACCCCAAGAGGAAGATTTGAGGATATGGAGATTGTGGAATTCTCGACCGGCCGATCCGGTGGGACCCTCCGTACGGGGTACACGGTTTGTCGGCGAAAAATTTATTAAGAGTCCGAACGGGGCCGGCCGGATTTCGGGGCATCGAGCCCGTGGCAGTAGGGGTTCGGGTGTCTGGGGCAATGGACGTATTGTGGTAAGCCCACCCGGGGGGTGCTAACGCATCTACGGGCGTATAAAAGTTTCGAAGTTAGCCGGATCACTGAGAAGTGCCCGTTCAAGGGCGGTTCGGGTGGGTGACCCCGGCCCACGGGATCGATTCAAGAATTTTCGTCTAAATATGCGATATGGAGACCGGCGGTCGCGGCGGGGTCGCGGCTAAGTGGGCGGTCCTTGAGTATATGAGTGATCGGTAGAGACCCTAATGCGGACCCGGGTATGTAATTAATCTCTTTCGGAAAATACGTGCATTTGATCCGTATTGTGTTCGGTTAATCATATTTACGCATCACGATCGCGATTTTGTATGTCATATTTCTATGTCCCCGTGTTCGGTGAAATCGGTTTAATATGCCTCTCCGTACGTTCAACCGATCATAGTAATCTGTCCGTATACTTTGGTGCGTCGATTCGATCTCAAGTCGGTCGATAAATTTACGTATATCCGACTCCGATACGAATACGTCCGATATGTTTCGTATGTCCGCCTCCCGATTACGAACCGTCGGACATGCGTACGTACTGTCCGACCCCTCGACATTGTGAATACGTACGATATATGTGTCTATACATACGATTCGATTTCGAAATTCGTCCGATAAATCTCTGTATGTCGACCACGATTATGGATCCGTCTCGATGTACCTCATGCGTCGCTTTGATTTCAAAACCGCCTAAGACGACGATGGATTATGCTTTTGTCTCGTCACACTTTTGTGCTTCGATTCGGATATGACTCCGTCGATGTCCGTTTGACCTTCTCGGTTACGGTTAAGATTCGTCCGCCGTATAGTCGATTCAAGATAGTACGAACAACCCTAATAAGGCGATATTGAAGAAAGATGGATGAAGTTGGAAAATGAAGGTCGTTACAAGTTCTTCGGTTGAGTGCAAGTATGTAACTAATAAGAAGACCTCCCCGACTGATTTTGATCTCCCATAAGGCGGAATTAACATTCGAGGACGAATGTTTTAAAGGGGGGGAGGATGTTACATCCGGCATTTTTGCGTATTCGAAAGTTTGGAAGTAACCTTGACTTACATGGAATAAGGTTATGTTTGGAATTTTTTTTTTAGTATGTGTATGCCGGTTATGGAAGTTGGATGCTAGAATATTGGAGAAGGCTTAAGGGCAAAATTGGAATTTCGAAAAATTAGTTTCGGGAATTACAAAACGAGACTTTAACCTATTGGGCTCAAAAGAATAAAATGAAAATGAGGCCCAAATTATAGGGGAGGTGGCCGGCCATGAATAGGCCCAAGCCACCAAAATAATGAACAAATTTTCCATGTGCCATGCATGTGACATATTAATGGATAAATATATATATGTCATCCTCTCTAGAATTTTCAAGAGAAATCAAACAAATCAAGAGAAAAAGAAAGAGGAAGCTCACGGCAAGGAGAAAGAAAAAGGAAAGAAAAAAGAACAAAATTCTTGGAGTTTAATCCTTGATTCAAAAATTCATTTCTTGTGAAATTATTACTAAGTGCAAGAGCCTCTACGAGTTGGTATAATTGGTTTGGCAAGAAACCATTTTTGGTGGCAAGTGGAAGAAGTGAGAAAAGGTAAGAATTAATGCATTTTCTTATGTTATGATGGTTGGTTAATGTTGTAGTATGTAGAAATGAGAAGAAACTATGAAAATATGGAAGTTTGCATGATAGGTGTTCATGCATGTATAGGGCCGTGTGTGTGTGTGTTGGTTCAAATGAGATGTGTTGAATTCTATGTTGTAATCTAGTGTGTTTATGGTGTAATCTATATTGGAAATGAAAGTAGAATGAATTTGATTGAATTGGAAAAATGGGAGGTTGGCCGTGAGCCATGGTAAAAGGGAAATGGCGACGAATTGTGTTGTTTAATGTGTTGGTTGTGTGGTTATGATCCTTGTATTGTAAGTGTAAGAAAAAAAATGATGTAAGTTTGTATGGAAATGGAATGTAGAAGTTTATGTTGATTTAGTATGAATTTATGAAATAATGGGAATGAAATGTTTAAGGGTAAAATATGATTAAGGTTGATGAATTTGGATGTTGGAAATGTGTTATGAACTTGTATGTTAAAGATTGGAAGAATTGAATAAATTGTGGTTTTGGTGGAAAGTTTACATGTTTTGTATACTTTATGTATATCTTGTATATGTGTGGTAGAAATGTTATGATATGTTTCCGAATGGAACTATAATGAGTTTGGTTAGTATGTTGAGATTGAATTGGAAATATGAAGTTGAAAATGGAAGTTATGACATTATGTTGGAAAAATGACCAAACAGGCCATATTGTGTTCTGTTGTGTTGTTGGTGTTGTTGTTGGTTTGTTGTTGGGTATTCTGAGCCGAGCTGAGTCTCGGGGATGTCATAATTATAGGGGAAGTGCTGCCGAAATTTCGGTAGCCAAGTATGACCCTAAGATTGAAATGTTAGTTTGCATGAATAGTAATTGGTAAGAATGACCATTTGCGCTTTTGGACGAAACGGGAATTGAGATTGGACGCGCGTAAGGCGAAATCCGTGTATGTAAAGCCTTCCCTATCTTTCTTTGGCATGTTCGAGTATCGAAGCTTGAAAAAGCCTCGATGACATTTACGCTCTCGTAATCCGAGATCGAATTTAGCGCAAAATCCGTCGGTGCAAGATCGAACCCTTTTCTTCTAAAATTGACCTATAAGTATGTAACCTCCATAAATGGAGTCGAAACGTTCTAAAATGATTATGGACGGTTCTGTAAGGTGTATTATCTATAATTTATGTACTTTATTAAGGTTGGGTCCGAGGTGGGCCCACAATACTCGATACTCCCGGTATGACTCAAATTGGTCTATTTACGTCCGTTTTTCGTACGTAACTCTTAATTATGTTCGTCCGCAAGCTAATGAGCATTATGACTATCTATCCGTACCTTGACATTAGTCGACATCCGGACACTACCGTTACATAATCCGATTATTCGATTTCCGTTCCCGGACTATTTCGGTTTTATTCGTCCGTATGTCGGTCGATATGTGTATGGTTTCGCATTTGTACGTTCGTGGATGCCTCAATGGATCCTTCATCGCGCCGGGCCGGGTTCTCGTGATTCGTGCACCTCGGCTGCGTTGTTCACCGCGTCCCTCGGTTGTGCGGGCGGGATACGTACGTATGCGATATGACCCGATGATGGTACGATTATGTGATATTATGGGGATGGCGGGGATGGCATTTGATCCGATTTACGTCGTCCACCGCGTCCGTACTACGAGGGCCGGGTTACGATACCGCGTCCCTTATTAAAGGGCGGGATACGTACGTATGTGAAAGAAATCGATATGTCTATCCGTATGTGATTATGACTCGCATGCATGATTCTCGTACGTTCGGTTTCGTATGTCGATTTGGATTACGACCGTTCCCCGTCAGCATCACGTTTCGGATATCCGACTTGGACATTGATTACGTACGTCATACATCCGAGTTCGGTTCCGTCCGAGAGTCCCGTCCGTAAGCTCCGTAATTATGATTCGCTATGACTCCGTCGCGTATATTCCCGTACGTCCCCCGGCCTCCGCATATGTTTCTGTCCGTACGCTCTGTAAGTCTGACTCTGCGTGTGATTCGGTCCGTATGCTCTGTTAGTCCGATTCTGCTACGATTTCGATTCTGTCCGCACTGTTTTGGTATTTCTGTCTGTTACGATTTTACATATTTGATTATCGCTATCATAATTATGTGTGTTATGTTCTGCTTTACATACTCAGTACCTCTTCGTACTGACCCCCTCGCTTCTCGGGGGCGTGTTACATGCCACGTGTCACGGACGCACGCCGTGATCCGCCCCGTATAGGACTTCGATCTATTTTGTTGAGAGCTCCCTTGATCCGAGCCGATATTTTTGGTATATATTTTTACTCGTTGTTCATATGTTCGGTATATATATATATATATGACTATTTGGGTACGGCCGCGGGGCCCCGTCCCCGTCTTTTGATTACATTCGTATGTTAGGTGCGTACATATCCGTGAGGCGTGGGTTGTCCGGTTCGGTACGTATGTGTGAGTTTGCGGTTTTGTCGTTATGATAGCCTCAACGGCTTCTGTACAGATTAAGTATGTATATGTATATGTATACGTATGTTTGAGCGATACGCCTTAGGTTTGTATGGATTTATGCATGTCGGATCTATTAGGCAGGTACGTATGGGTGTCCAAGTAGGACACCAGTCACGGCCCACGGGGTTGGGTCGTGACATAATAGCCGTCCCCTACTTTAACTATCATCAGCTGGTATAATTCTGAAAGAATTTGACATATAAATTCACCCTCTTTTAGTAACCCGCTAGCTCTGACCATCTTGCTTAAATCATCTTATAATCTCCCTTTACTCAACTTGTAACATTCTAGGCACCTTATCTCGTGTCATTTCTTTATCTTTAATTCGAACTCTTCTATCATCCCTTTGCTCAGATCTTGCTCTCAACTTTCCGGTCACATATTATGTTGCAATTTTTACAAGAATATGCGAAGGTGTTCAAATTTGCCCAAAAATACCTTAGCGTGGCTTCATCAATCCTTATGTTTTACTTTGTCTTCGCCTCTCTTCTCTTACAACCGGTATCGGAGTAGATCTTTGGTTCAACCATAGCCATGTCCTGTTTGTCCTCAGTACTAATTCTATCTCGGTAGTTTAGCTTAAACTATCTTTACATCTTTCCTTAATGCACCCAGAATATTATCACCGTATTGTTATTACTGAATCCAAACTTTTCTCATTAAATATTCTCTTGGTCTCATCCTTAGCATATAAATGTTCATAGGTAACATAACTGCTCTTGTACGACTTGTATAGAGTATATTCCATCCTAGCCTCTAATCCCGCACAGCAGTATTACCTTTCACAATGTCTCTGTAAGTTACTCGTTATCGTTTCCTTGTCGTATTCTCCTTTAAGCCTCCACTTTCCAATGTCATATCATTCAAGATCTCTACAATTAATTCTCAACACCATCTCAATTACCATCCTAGCTTCTACCCCTTTTTGCTGGCTTTTTGGATCTTACTAACTTGTCTCGCAAGGAATCTTACGTAGGCCCGAGCATCCGTATCAAATATATTGTAGCGTTGATTGTCTCCATCTTGCACTTGCATCTCTCGCACCCGCTTCCCCCCTTAAGGGTGTACTTATATTATTACCCGATTATACTTTGCTCTATGTCCGCATTTCCCAATCTCAATTAGGCGGCACTTTTATTCCGACATTCTGATCCCCTGGCCGTTCATCTACTCACTTTCTTTCTTTTTCAAATATCATTGTGTTAGTACTTCCCAAACATCTATAATGAAAACGGCATCGGC
>NW_026727650.1:0-31559 GCF_029784015.1 Lycium ferocissimum
AAATGGAGGTTTCGGTTTTTCTCTTTTTTTTTTTTAAGTGTTGAGAGAATGAAGACTAGTGGTCATCCTTTTAATCCTCTAGAGTTGTACAAAGGTCATGGCCCACATTAATGAGTTGTTCCAATTAAAAGATGACACAAAATTGTGTGGGGTCCTCTCCCCACTACACGGCCAACCATGGAAATTGTGGATGATTTGACTTCGATTTTATCACTTTTTGGTCCCAAAATTTTCCTAATTTTTCCATACCGATAAATTCATGTACAACTTATATCTCAAAATAAAATCGAAGGTCAAGAATCCCGACTTTGGCCTTTTGAAATAGTTTTGTCCTTAACTTATCGTAATTAATCCAGATTGTTTCAATGTACAAAAATACGGGTTCTAACAAGGATTATGTTATCTGAGCATAAGAACATATATATGACATTTGAAGAGTGTACGGAGTAAATCGGTTAACATGATCACTTGATGATAGCCCTCGAAATCATGAGTTAAGGTGAGGCCCACATGTCGGGATTTTGTAAAGGATATATTAAAAGTGATACAAGTGGTACATGGAAAGTTTAGCAAGTCCTAAGAAGGACCAATAAGTCGAATATGGGCATAAGCCCTCCAAAAGAACGATTTAAGGAAACATTTTCGGATGATCGACTTGGAGGGGCAAAAAAACGGTATTATAAGTTTGGAATGCGGAAAAACACAAACATGAAAGTTGTAGATAATTGAAAGAGATTTCCAACAATAGGTCGTGGAGTCTCACATGATGTCGAATCAAGAGTTATGGCCATTTTAAGAGCAAGACCCAAGTTTGCCAAATGGTTCCGCGGGCCCCACATGAATAAGTCGGTGGGAACAGGCCAAGAGGAGCTATAAATACCCCATCGGCCATTTTTTTTTAGCATATTAACACTCCAAAGAGTCCTAGAAGCCTCTCAAAACATCTCCCAAATATTATGTCCGATAAATCAAGAATTTGACAAGATTACGCCAAACTAGTCGTGAAAGGTAATTATTCTTGCTTCTACTTAAGTTTGGCGTTGGAGAGAAATTGATGTGGCTGAGTTTCTTCAAGTGTAAGGTATGTTATTTATCAGATCTTTTATGTTGAGTTTATTTGAAGGTCTAAGCAAGCCTTGAAAATGAAACTAGTTATGGAGAAAAGGTCATAGAGTGTTGTATTGTAGTTGTTGTGTTTATGGGCTATTTTGAACGTGTTGTGGCCGTGTGGATGAGCTGATTTACGCATATAAAAATGGTATCTAACATTGTTGGCGTGTTGATGAGATTATACTTGATTGGGACGGAAGAAAGTGCATATTGTTGTTGTATGTTGAAAAACGTCGTGTGGGATGTTTATGGAATATGTTGGTATGAATAATAGTGTTTTTGATGTTGGTATTATTGTTGTTGTTGATTGGTTGCTGAATTGTAATTTTGGGCTAGGCATATAAACGGGGAGATGCGCGATTTTCGGCGGAATATAGAGTAGTTTGAATTGAAATTTGGAACAAGTGTGCAATAAAGAGTCTAAAGTTAGTGTGAATCCTTTTAAGTGTAGGCTTACGAGCTTGGACGAATAAGCGTAGCTAATGTTATAGCCCGTACTTTGTACGTTCGGATATTTCGAAGTAGTCGTGGAGTGACGAGAGCATTTTCAAGAAATTATTTTAATGTATGATTTAAACATTATTCACGACTATTATTAGTATGGAAATATTGTGAGAGGTTAAAGGTGAAAAGAAAAATTTGCAAAATGGGCTATGAAAATAATGCGGAAGGCTAGGGGCAAAATGGTAATATTGAGAAAAGTCGAGGGGCAAAACGGGAATTGTACAAAAGGGTTCATGAGCATTCCAAAAGGGGCCATATTGGCCATGTGACCCAAAAAAAAAAAAAAGGAAAGAAAAGATGACAAACATAAGTCATCCTTTTAAAAAAAAAAAAATTCAAGAGAATTCTAGAGAGGGCGTGTGCCCCCTCACATGCTTGAGAGATATATATATATATATGAGTTGCCTTCTAATTCAAGAACAAAAAAAAAAAAAAAGATGAAGAGCAAAGGAGAAGGCCTATTCGGCCAAGCATGTAGGAAATGGACCATGAGAAATTCTTCACAAAAAAATTATTTTCTTCTATGTTTTCCACTCTTTGGAAGGTGCTAAACATCATGGAACAATTGTTGGGGCAAGCCAAAGCCTTTGTTCATGCAATTCTCCACCTAGGTCATGTTGAAGAACTAAGTGAAAAAGGTGAGTTTTATGTCTCTTTTTATATGTTGGAATGGTTTGTGCATGTGGTGAAGTGTGGAAATGAATGAAATTCCTGTGTCATGGAAGTGTATGGGGTGGCCGTGAGTTTGCAAGGACAAGCCGTGCATGTATATGTGTGTGTTAGGATCATGTTTTAATCATTTTATTTAGTGTTTGGTTGTCATTGTAGTAGATACTATGTTGGTAATGGGAGTTGAATGATTTTGGAAAGGTTGTTGTTATGAATGCATGAGGTTGGCCGTGTGCATGGATGGTTTGCAAGGGCAATAATTCAATTGTTTTATTTAGTATTTTAATTATTGTTGATATTATGAATGATTTTGTAGAGTGAAGGAATGGATGGAATAAATGAAACTATGCAAGTTGTGTTGTTGGTCGTGTGGTGTGCATGTTGTGTAGGAAAAAAATGAACAAATTTCTATGTAGCAATTTGATCGTTGTGGATATGTGTTCTAGGATGAAAATGAGAATTTGATGGTTTAAATTGATGTTGGAATGGTTACGGGCTCGATTTGAAAGCCAATATGACCTTGGTGTTGTTTTCTTTATTTATAAATATAATTTTGCTAATGTGTGTATTGTTGAGGAAGTTTATGAATTTGGAAGATAAAAGTGTGTTGATGATATTGTTTGTTGAAGTTGGAGGATTCAGGTTATTTGGAATCATTATGAGTATTGTAAGTATTGTTGGAATTGTTGTTAATAATGTGGCCGAGTTCCATTCTCGGATTGTTATTGAATTTGGGCGAAGCCATAATTCTTGGGACGGTGTATTTACGGGGGAGGTGCCGCCGAAATTTCGGCTAGAAAATAAGTGAACTTATTTGGAAGATTAAGGCAAGTGTTGGTTAAGAGTGAATTCTTAAAGCTTTATGGTTGATATTTGGTAAATGTGACCAAATTGCGGCTTTTGGCAAACTTGGAGGCCGGGATTGGAAAAGCTTAAGGAGCGGAAAAGGTATGTAAGGCTTACCCTTTCTTTCTTTGGCATGTCCTAGATGTAATAAGCTTGAATACGTGCTTCGGGGACCCTCCAATTCTAGAAGTCCGAGGTTGAATTTAGTTACTATTCTTTCGGTAGAATTGAACTAACTAATTTACGCTTTATTGTAAAGAAATGTCCAAACATCCGTAACTTTTGAAAACGAAAATGGAATGCCTTTGTCACACCCCAATTTCCGTTAGGGCGTGACGGGCACCCGACCCTTACTTAGGGCCGAGCGAACCCGCCGACTAACGTAACACTCATACCCATGTCTGGGCCCACAAAACATAGCATACACACGTAATGAAAATTTTCAGAATACAAACATACCTTTCGTTTTTTTTTTTTAAAACCAAATAAAATATGCAAAATAAGGCATACAAAGATTACTTCGGCTTATATAGCCGCTTGCCAAACACATCGGTAACATAATACATACAAACACACTACTTACGTAGCGCTCACAAACAGACCCGACGTATCATACACTCGACTGCGTCCGCAAAGTCTCTATCATAACTTCGAACACCATACAAAGTACTCGACTCAAAAGACCCTGAGGAAATGGAGCTCGCCAATCCAAGCTGGAGCATCTTCGCTAGCATCACCGACTCATCCGTGGGTACCTGCGTGGCATGAAACGCAGCCCCCGAAGAAAGGGGGTCAGTACGAAATATGTACTGAGCATGTAAGGCATAGCATACATCAAACGAGGTCATAACTAAAGTAGGAAGTACAGAAAGTGAAGTCGTAATAACACAACTATCTAAGTACTTACATCCGACACACAAATCATGCATACTCATACCGAACGCATCGTAATGTCATATGGAATGACAAGAACCGATGTGGGATCCGCCTCATCATCGGTGATCAAACTCATATCATCGGAGAACAAACTCATCACACATCATCACATATCAAATGCGGTCCATAGGACCGGGGACGTAACGTGGTCACCACCTATCCGGCGCCACAACACGGCTATAACTCCTTAAGATTTCAAATCTCCGTATCCCGAACACACACATCATCACAACACATCATAAGCCATATCACAAAGATAACTTCATAAACGGAACCGGCCCTATGGCGAGGTCTCGGAACCGTAACACGAAGATAACCCGAATATATCATAGTGCGCACGATCATATACCGGCCGGGATCCGTGAAAGAGGTAACACAAAACGCACGAACAGATCGTAAGTAACCACACGCACATCAGACATCATCACAGACTCAACCGAATAATCAAAACGAACCCCTTTTTTTTTTTTTTGAAAATCCAAAACCATAGTCAAAACTAGTTTTCTCCCGAATCTCGCTCGGGCATATCAAACCGAACTTTAGAAACCATTGTTACGCGTCAAAGTTATAGGCGTAAAATCTTTATTTCCAACTCGACGAAAAAATAGATAATCATAGTGAAGAAAATGTTAAATTTTCCGAAAAATCCATAAAGGTAGCATAGAAAGGCCGCGGGCCCCACGGACGGGTGTCGACCCCCGTCCGAGCCCGACTACGAGGGGTAGGGGAGAGTGATGCCTTATGAACTTACATATTATGTTTTAGGGCGTTTCGAGGTCGTATGCAAAAGTTACGGACGTTTGAAGTTTCGAAGTCGTTTAAGAACAAGTTTCTTTTGAAAACAAAATTCTTTTGAAAATAGAATTCTTTTTGAAACCTTAAAAGTTTAATCCTACAAACGACATAAGGGTCATAATTCAACCGCGCTAAAGATACGAACATCAAGGAACTTATACGAATCGCTTACACAATATTTCAAACCTAACCATATCACGACATACAAACCTGACTTCGACCGTACTAAAGATACCAACAAGACAAGCAAATACGATTCACAAACATACTTGAATTTTACGAATGGAATTACCCGAGGCACATATTATGTCATACCTTAATTTCGTCTAAGACATGCCAAAAAGAAAAGAAGGGTAAGCTTCACATACCTCGGCTGCTTCCTACGCTAATCCAAACTCAAGTCTCGTCTTCTCAAGATCTACAACAACATCAATAGGCATCGAACATTAGTCATACGCACTAAAGAATCCAATTCCAAACCATTACTTTTTCTACAGAATTTTTGGGCAGCACTTCCCTATAACTTGAACGCCCCGAGAATTTAACTCGGCCAAATCTTCAACAACAATACCAACAACCATTCCAACAACATCAATAAGTAATTTCAAACGCATTCTAGCACTAACAAGTCGTTCCCACATTCTTTGATAACATTCCAATTATATTCAACTTAACTACATATTTCCAAACTAATATCAACAATCGCATATTTAATTCACATTAGCTAGCAAAACAGCCCGCACAACTATAGCTTCGACTTGTAGCATTAAAACTTCATTCTACATCATATAATTCACAACGACGACAACCAAATGCCAAATGAAAATAAGTCATTCCTTGTCTTACCAAAACAGCCCATTTTCGACCACTCCTCAACCTACACCATTCCATAAGTTTCATTCACTTTCTACACATTACCATAACACACAAACATGTTGTATACAATTAAATCACTATCATCACACAATACACACACACACGGCCAACCTTCAACTTTCACAACTCAACTTTAACATCCATATTTTCATGATTTTAATTCATTTTCACACCCCACAACAACACACAAACATGCACAACAATCAAATTACACTAAATAAAATTTGTTCTTCATGTTTACTCCAACACCTCACTCACGGCCACAACAACTACACCATATTTTTCTGAACTTATTTCATTCCTACACTCCACAACATGTACAAATCATTCACAACACATGAAAAATAAGACTAAATCTCACCTTCTTTTCTTCCCCTTCTCCATTCGGCCAAGGTATGGCTTGGCAAGAACAAAGGCCTTTCTTGATTCTACAACAACTTCATGTTGTTTAGCATCTTCAAGGAGTGGAAAACATAGAAGAAACAATTTTTCTTGATCAATATTTTGGTCTTCATATTTTTTTCCTTGGCCGTTTTTTTCTCTCTCTCTCTCTCTTGATGCTTCATGAATTTTCTAGGAGATAAGAATGATGAAGATGACTTACTTAGTCATCTTTTATGGCCACACAAAATTTCCACATATGGCCCTATGGCCCACACACACACATGGCCATTTTCAAATAATGGCCAACTTTCCATAATTCTTTTTTGGTCCCAAAATTTTTCCAACTTTCATTCTCTACTTTTTTTCCTTATTCCAATCTTACCCTTAACACTTCATACCCACAAATGAATATGCGACTTATGCATTGAGACAAAATCAACAAAACCGGAAATTAAAAGTCTTGTCCATACCTCGTCGCAACCAACTTAGAATATTCCGACGTACAAAGTACGGGGTGTAACAGCCTTGAAATCTTCGAGGATAGTCTAATGAGACATAATGACCATGTTTTTATGTTCGTTACCCGACTTGACCCGAGGTGGGCCCACATTCCCCGAGACCTAATTGCACTGTTCTATTTGCCCTATGTCCGTAAGATAACTAAGGAAACCTTTGACTTTCGTTCTGAATTTAAAATAAGTATCCGGTAATTTGGATATGAGCATTTTGGTTTGACTATCCGGATATAAACACTTCGACACGAATGATCTGATATGAATATTCTGATATAAGCATTCTGATGTAAGATTCTGAAATAGAAATTCTGATATAAGTATTCGGATATAAGTATTGTGATATAAGTATTTGATACAAGTATTTTGATATGAACATTCTCTGTAAGCTTTAATGTTCTTCATACACGATCCTGGATCGCTTGAAAAGTCCGAAGAGGTTTCTGCGCTTCAAATGTCCATAACTTTCTGATACTAATTCGGAAGGACCCGAAACTTGCTTACGGATCTTCATATGTCGGTAAGTGTACGTATCCATCGAGTCTGGATTTATATGCATATGGTTTCTCACGACTCTGCTCGTGCATGGCTTTAATGTATCTTTCCCGAGTCCGGGCCGGGGCATGTTATGTTCTCGTGCGTACTCTACGGTATGATTCGATTCACCGAGTCCGGGCCAGGACATGTTCTCGTGCGCATCTCATTGCATTATTCACCGAGTCCATCGTACTTGCGGGCCGGGACACGTTATCTGTGTATGTTTATGATGATACGGGGATGGCGGCCAGGATGGCATTTGATATTATCCACGAGACCCGCGTAGAGGGCGGGACACGTTATGTATATTTGGCACGGGATTCGATCCGCATGATTCTACATTACCGAGTCCCTTAACAAAGGCGGGACACGTTATTTGCATATATGACATATGAGTACATTTATATATGATCCTACTCACCGAGTCCCTTATACGAGGGCGGGACACGTTCTATGCATATGCGGTATATAATATCATCGAGCATTCCGTGCATTCGTATTACATCGTCCGATATATGTCGGTATCTGGAGACATTACGTATGTTCGTAGTTTGTTCGTTATATGATACAATCGAATATTCCGTATGTTCGGCATTCCGTCCGATATATGATTTTATCGAATATTACGTACATTACGTACTCCGTCGACGTGTGACATCACCCGTGCGTTCTGTATTTTTTGTACCTCTTCGGACATGCGATCGGTGATTGCAAAATAAGCATTTTTGGTATACTGGTTGATTCATTTATTTTCTGTACACTTTTTAGTATATGAAACAGGTATGTATGAATTAAATGCTAAGCCGAGTAACGTATGTACCGATAGTTTTGTCCGTTTCGATTGTAGTTTTGTTTCTACGTATTGCATGCCTTACGTACTCGGTACATATTCCGTACTCGACCCCCCTTTCTTCGGGGATCGTTTCATGCCGCGCAGTACTCCCGGACGCACCTTGGGAAGTTATTATAGAAGATGTTCCGGCGGAGATGGCAAGCTCCAAATTTCCCCGGAATCTTTCGCCGAGTCGAGTTTGTCCGTTATGATTTACGGATACGTATTTAGAGACTTTGCGAGACGGCGTCGTGGGTGTTGGTTGTCGGAATTTGTAAGCGGCCCATGCCGATACGTTATATGTGTTGGTTCTGTTTGACTACAGAGTTTATGTAATTTGAAAGCAACGAAAATAGTTATTTCTGAAAGTTGTATTTTGTATTTTATCTTTATTAGGAAAAAAATTTATCTGCGTAATAAAAGTCTGTGGGTTCGCTCGGCTCCGGATGTAGGGTCGGGTGCCCATCACACCCTAGTAAGGTCGGGGTGTGACAGCTAATAAGAGGTGGAACAGGTATGTAAAGCCTATCCTTTCTTTCTTTTGGCATGTCCTAGATGTAAGTATGATACGATACGAGCCTTGGGGTAACTCTACTCTTAAGATCCGAGCATGTCTACGATTCTTATTCACTTCTTGATATCCTCGCTCTTAATGTTGTCGAGCTATTTCCCTCGAGTCTTTTGTATGTCTGGATAATGAATGTTGCATAAAGAGTTTTATTCCTAAAGTGTTCTATAACGTATAATGTCCCTAACTTTCATATATGGTCTCGGATTGCTATGATATGTTCGTAGAGAATTCTATAATGAATAATGCCGTAACTTTCATAGGCGGGCTCGGATTGGCTTGATATATGTTTATGATCCTCGTGACGCTATGTGACATATTTCGTAATGATATTTCAAGAGTCTAAGTGCGACTATCGTTTGATAGTCGAGCGTTGATTTGTCTGCTTACCTATCGAGTCTTAAAAGATGATTTATGTGCATACGGTTTCTCACTACTCTGCTCGTGCGAGCTGTTGTTACATCTTTCACCGAGTCCCGGGCCGGGTATGTATTCGTGCACGAGTTCATTGCATTGTTCATAGGAGTCCCTCATTAGAGGGCTGGCTACGGTATATATATGATGATGTGATGATGGCGCCGGCCCACGGGATGGGCGAGTATGATGTACACGTGATGGAGACGGGATCTCTCCTCACCGAGTCCCTCACTAGAGGGCCGGGTACGGTATATATGTGATTACTTCACCGAGTCCCTCACTAGAGGGCCGGGTACGGTATATATATATATGATGATGCGATGATTCTATTCACCGAGTCCCTCACTAGAGGGTCGGGTACGGTATATGTATATATGATGATATGATGACATGATGATACGATGATTTTATTTACCGAGTCCGTTACGGGAGGGCCGGGACACGTTATATATGCATATGTACAAGATGATTATTCACTTATGTTTCTGAGTCCCATAATGAATTGGATATGATATTGACATGCATGGTTTATGTTCCAAAGGCAAGCCTTGTGGTTTTCTGGTTCGGTACTATTTTTTTTATACTCTTTACTTCAGTACGATTCTATTTACTGTATTCCGTGCTTTACATACTCAGTACATATTCCGCGACCGACCCACTCTTCGGGGCTGCGTTTCGTGCCACGCGGTGTATATATATAGTAGGATATTAGTAGAAGATGTTCGCCCGGATTGGCGAGCTCCATTTCCTCCCGTAGTGCTGCCGAGTCAGAGTATCTATGTTATGGTATCTTGAGTTATGTTAGAGACTTTGCAGACAGAGTCACGTATGTAACAAGTCAGTCTTGTAAGTGGCTCTGTAAGCCGATGTATCATTATGCATTATATTACAGATTTCATATGTTTACCGATTTTACTTGAATTGAGAAAGACGAAAAGCGTGTTGTTCTTTGAAAAGCTTTCATTATGCACTCATTTCCTAATTTAAGAGTCCAGTAAGATTATGAGTATAATGAGAGTCAGCGGGTTCACTCGGCCCTAAGTAAGGGTCGGGTGCCCATCATGCCCTATCAAGTTGGGGTGTGACAAATTTGGTGAAGTTTGAACATTGAAATAAATACTACATCGAGTTATACAATATCAAATGCGGAAAGAAATTAACAATAAGAAATTAAATGATAGCTAGATAGACACAAGAATGGGAAAAATGAGAGCACAGGCTGTATTAAAATCAATACCTTCAACTATGGAATCTAAACAAGCACCTAAACCATAAGATAAACCTCAAGGGAATTAGACTCCCAAGCAATTCACTTTTATAAATAAAGGTTCAATCAATGGCTTCAACAAGAACTCAAACTATCTCAAGAGAATAACAACGGTATTCAACATAATCTAAAGGGTTAAATGACCTAAGCTAGCTATGTATAGTTTAGGATAGATTATTACAAGACGGCCCAAAATTTACACTTTCCATTTTTGCAAAAATAACCAAAGTCGGTTGTCTGTCATCCTCTGCGGCTCAGGTGCGGCTCGCAGGGCCCACCTGTATCTCGCGAGTGGTGTCTTTTTCACCTTCCTTCGCTACTTCGTCTTTCCACGTAATATTCAACACTTGGGACCCCTAGGAAGGCATCCTCAAGCACATCCATCTTTATGAACATCCCTTGTAAAGCTTGAAGGTCTCAGGCTTGGCTCCTCGTAAACAACCTTGATTCAACTTGGATTGATCATTCTCCCCTTCTTGAAGAGAATTTTTCCTCAAATTTAAGGGATCGCCATCATGAACATCAAAAGGAGAAAGATCACAAACGTTGAAGGTATTGTGACTTGATATTCCGGAGGGAGCTCTATTTTGTATGCATTGTCATTGAGCCTCTCAAGTACTTCAAACGGACCATCTTCCCTTGGCATCAACTTGGTCTTCATCTTGTTTGGGAACCTTCCCTTCCAGAAGTATAACCAAACCCAATCTCTTGGTTTAAGCACAACTCTCTTTCACCTCTTGTTTGCCCTTTTGGCGATGTCTTGATTCTTCTTCTCATAGTGAAGTATCACCTTCTCATTCAATTTCTTTATGAATTCGGCCCTTTTGTTTCCATCTAAACTCAAAACAACATTTGAGACAAAATGTGAGATCTAGAGGGGTTAGTCGGTTAAAACCATAAACAAACTCAAAGGGAGACATGCCAATAGTACTATGAATGACTTGATTATATGAAAATTCAACTAAAGGCAATTGGTCTTCTCAATATGTTAAATTCCCTTTGACCATGGCCCTAAACATAGAACCCAAAGTCATATCCACAACTTTTGTTTGGCCATCGATTTGGGGGTGACAAGAAGTAGAAAACAACAATCTTGTTCCAAGTTGCCCCCACAATTCCTTCCAAAAGTGGCTAAGGAACTTAGAGTCCCGATGACAAACAATGGTCTTGGAAATACCATGCAATTTGACTACATTCTCAACAAACAAAGATGCAACATACGAGGCTTCATCACATTTATGACACGCAATAAAATGAGCCATCTTTGAGAATCGATCAACAACAACAAAAATGCTATCTTTTTTAGTCCTTGGAAAACCCAACACAAGATCCATAGAAATGTCAAGCCAATGACTTTGAGGGATGGGGGGAGGGGTATAACATCCATGGGGAAGGAGCTTAGATCTAGCACTTCTACATTCAACACATTGACCACAAATTTTAGCAACATCATTATGCATTTTAGGCCAATGAAATTTTTCTTCAAGGATCCCCATAGTTTTGTCAATTCCAAAATGACCCATTAAACCCCCATTGTGTGCCTCCCTCAGAAAAACTTCCCTTCAAGAGCTCATAGGCACACAAAGTCTCTTGTCCATAAATAAGAAACCGTTAAATTTATAATAAGGAGTAGAAGATCTATCCCTAAGTCACCTTTCCCTTTTCCATTCTTCACAATCTAGAAAGATTTTTGCAAAGATTAGGTCTGTGGGATAAAATGTCTTTACTTTCAAACCCCATCAATTTAGAAGACAAAGTATTAATCAAAACATACATATTTTCTTTTCCCTTTTTGTATTGAATTAAATAAGGGAAAGTTTCAAGAAATTCAACCCATTTGGCATGCCTTTTGTTCAACGTTCCTTGGGCCCTAATGTGTTTCAATGACTCATGATCGGTCTAAATGACAAACTCTTTTGGCCACGAATAATATTTCCAATTACACAATGCTCTAGTCAAACCATACAATTCAAGATCATAAGTGGAATAGTTCAAAGACGCACCTTTAAGCTTTTCACTAAAATAGGCAATGGGTTTTTGGTCTTGCATAAGAATGCCACTGATACTTACTTGCTAGTATCATATGCAATTTCAAACATTTTCTCAAAATTGGGTAATTGCAACAATGGTGCGGAGCTAAGCATAGCTTTCAAAGTCTCAAAAGCCTTTCCTTGCTCCTCACCCCAAGAAAAAGGTTTACGCTTTCGGATTACCTCGGTCAAGGAAGCGGCTATGGTGCTAAATCCCTTAATAAACTGCCTATAGAAACTAGCCAATCCATGAAAGCTTCTCATATCACCGATAGATTTAGGAGTTGGCCAATTATTAATAGCGTGTATTTTGGATTCATCTATCTCAACGCCCCTTGAGCTCACAACAAAACGCAAGAAAATAACTTCATCAACACAAAAAGGGCTTTTTGCCACATTGGCATAGAGTTGTTTTTGCCTGAGCACTTCAAACACACATTTCAAATGATCAACATCCTCATTCATGGTCTTACTTTACACAAAAATATCATCAAAGTAAACAACGACGAGTTTGCTAATAAAAGGTTTCATCACATGATTCATCAAATGTATGAAAGTACTGGGAGCGTTAGTGAGAACAAAAGGCATCACCAACCATTCACATGGACCAAATTTTGTCTTGAATGTTGTTTTCCACTCATCTCTGGGATTCATACAAATTTGATGGTAACCTGATAGAATTCAACCTAAGGAAACTCTAAGAATTCAAAAATGTCAAAAGAAAATAAAAGGAACTTGGAAAAATTGGGAAAGAAGAGATAGAAGGATAGATACTAGACCCAAAGGATATTAAATCTATGGGCAAAATTGGGTATATCAAACCCAATCCCTCCCAATTTGATTCAACCCTAAGAACTTAAGTAATTTGAATTCAAAGAAGGACTTAACTGATTCCACAAATGAGCAACCTAATATGAATTCAATGGAACTTGCAATTCAATGCACAACTAAGAAATTACACTTAGTCAATATTCAACCAAACAAACTTTCTATTAACTAAATCTCTCAAAATATAAATTCACACAATATTCAAGCTAAGTCTTCCAAATGGATGAAAAGAGCGATTTATACTAATTCCTATTACACCAAAAGGCCCTAAAGTGGCTCTTTTGCAAAAATACCCACATGGGTCTTCAATTGCATCCAAAGCCTCATATCTTGCAATTATGACCTCCAATTGCCATTCTACCTCATAACTTGCAAGTATGACCTCCAATTGCAATCTTAGCCCCATAGTTGCACTTTTAGCCATTTTGCGCTTCCCCACTTTGCAACTCTTCCAATGCCAACTCCCAAACGTTGTAAATCCGCGAAGTCTTTCGTCCAATCTCCTCCAGGCATCCTTTTTCATGAACAAGGCTTGTAACTCTTGAAGTTCTCTTGCTTGACTTCGAGTGAAAGGCCTTGTGCTTGTTGGGTTCATATCATCCTCCCCTTCTTGGAGAAGATTCGTCCTCGAATCTAAGGGCATACCTTGGGGCCGAGTTTTGGACTTGGCTTGCTTGCATTCCAAACATTGACCACATAGCTTTTCAACATCATGTCGCATCTTGGGCCAATAGAATTGCTCTCCCAAAATGTCAAGTGTCTTGGCCACTCCAAAATGGCCCATCATTCCACCACTATGTGCTTCCTTGATGAACAAATCTCTCCATGAGCTCATTGGGACACAAACTCTACCATCCTTGAATAGGAACCCATCAACAAGTTGGAACCTATCAACCCTCCTCCATTGGGTCAACTCCTCATAAATCGCCTTAAAGTTGGGATCTTGAGAATAGAATCCCTTAAGGCTTTCAAATCCCATCATTCTAGAAGTCAAAGTGTTTAGCAAGACATACCTTCTAGATAATGCATCCGCCACCACATTTTCCTTCCCTTTTTTGTAATGGATCACATAAGGGAAAGATTCAATCAATTCTACCCATTTTGCATGTCTCTTGTTGAGCTTGGATTGGCTCTTCAAATGTTTTTTAAGGATTCATGATTTGATCGTATCACAAACTCCTTATGCCACAAATAATGTTGCTAATGGGTCAAGACCCTCACAAGTGCAAACAACTCCTTGTCATAAGTTATCACGCCCCAAACCATGGCCTGGGCGTAACACGACACTCGGGCTTTGCTTGCATGTGTCCGAGCGAACCTCATGGCTTGCTTGTCAACATGGGCATCAAAATAATATAATCTATATGATGCAATTTAAATGAATCATGAAAATGTAATTTGCGGAATAAAGTCTTGATATTATCTCATAGCATGAAAAATTCATGAAAACGTAATAGTCTGCAAACATGAAAGCATAACTCGACTCGTGAACTAATATCTGTCTATGAAACCTCTAAAACATGTCTGAATACTAACTACCAGGACATGGCCCTGGACTACCATAAACTGAATACTAATGTAGACTCCATGTTGAACCCCGAGAGGAGTGGGGCTCACCAATAAGCTGATAACTGAGGTGATCCTACTGCACAGGTGTATGCTCCTGAAAATCGGTATTTGCACCGTGAAGTGCAGGGACGTTAGTACATGGTGAATAGTACTAGTATGTAAAACCTGCTGAAATGAAGAACATGGCACAACGTAGGTATAGGACATGAACTGAAACTGAATGTAACTTGAACATGAGTATGAAACATGAGTAAAGTCGAAAACGGTAGAATCAATGGAAATACATGTATATAAACATGTATATCGCTTGTAACGTGGGGAATGCTATAGTATAACCGACAACATGATGCGGTACTTACGTCCTACTAGCGAGAACACTCACACCTTGCCGGGGATATGAGATTTAAGTAATAATAAGCATGTAAGGATCCAAACTGCATAATGAAGGTGTTGCCTCCTTGCTGACAACCCTTATCCTACGGTGGCTACGTAGTTTCAGGCTATCTGTGCCTTCTCGGTTAACTAAACAAATCCCAAAAACATGAACATGATGTAGTTGGCTAAGAAGCCCATGATTTTCATGAAATAACTTGTAAATAACTTGTAATCATGATTTCATGAAATAACTTGTAACATGATTTCATGAAATAACTTGTAACATGGTTTCATGAAATATCTTGTAATATGGTTTCATAAGATAACTTGTCATAGTCTTGCAAACATGTTCTTGATTCATGAGTAATAACAATAGTTCATATATATATATATATATATATATATATATATATATATATATATGTATATATATAGTTGACTTGAAAACATGCTTGTAACTTGCTAGATAAAATCATAAAGTTTCATATAAACATAATGAGAACACATGAGGAAGAATTCATGATTCATGGATTAAGCTAGGGTTCCTAATAACCGTAATGGAAGATTAGGAATACAATAACGAATATAGATACAAAATTCATGTACATAAATACATAAATACAGGCTACCAATATTTTGGGTTTAATGCCCTAGGATTTGAACTTCATGGATATCAAGAAACGGAGCATGGGGAAGAACGTAGAGATTCCCACATGTGGATGGAAGTTATACATACCTTAATTGCTTCAAAATCTTGAATTAAAGACTTGAATTTTGGAGAAGATTTCCTAAATCTTGATTCTTGAACCTTGAGATGGGTTTTTTTGAAAACCCTAGATTAGGAACAATGATTTTTTTGCTTAGATTATTAGAGTATATGTTAGAATTGAGTTGGAAGGGTTTGGATTGACTTACCTTGATGTTTTGGATTGTTGCTAGGGCTTGAAATTGTGAATAATGAAATAAACGAACTCAAGGCTTGAATTTATACAAAAGTGAGGCGGAAGTTATATGGACCGGACTGCACTGTAATCCTTCAGTAAAATGGCCATAAATGTTTGTACAGATGTCCCCTTAACCCCCATAATATACCGTTGGAAAGGTATTTCAAAGGGCTACAACTTTAAAGAAGGAAGTTTTCACAAATTCCTAAGGTAACTACCCGAAAACAGGCCACAAGTACAGACTGTCCTAGACTTAGACGAATTTAGAAGGCCTTAAGAACTTCACTTTTTGGTTTGACTTCAAAACGGCTGTTTATCACCCGAGTTCATCCCAAATAGATTCGTACAGCTAAAATATCACCTTTATACTAGATTTATACATTCATACCTAATTCGGATTTACGGGATGTTACATAAGTAGAGTAGTTCAATGACGCCCCTTTTAGCTTTTCACTAAAGTAAGCCAATGGCTTGCCTTCTTGCATCAACACTCCACCTATGCCAACCCCAGAAGCATCACACTCAACTTCAAAAGTTATCTCAAAATTGGGTAATTGCAACAATGGTGACGAACTCAACATGGATTTCAATTCTTGAAACGCATTCTCTTGCTCATCTCCCCAAACAAAAGGAACATCTTTCTTGATCAATTCGGTTAAGGGAGAGGCAATTGTACTAAACCCCTTTACAAACCTTCTATAGAAACTTGCCAACCCATGGAAACTCCTCACATCGATTGCATTTGTTACACCTCGCATTTTTGTATATTGCAACATTCCGAATTAATTGCGGAAAGTTAGGAACAAGATTACTTAGAGATGAGCAGTCGAGATTTTTAACTACGATTCTATTTTAAGTCGTGAGTTGCTTGCAAGTGTTGGTGGCATGGAATACTAAGGAAGTTTGGGACCTAAGATGAATTATGGGGAAAATGGAAAAAAATTTCATGAAGCTTAAGGAGCCATGTGGCCGGCCACAAGGGAAGTGGGCCATGGCCACATGGAAGGCTATAATATGTAATAAAAGGGATGACTACTAGTCATCTTTATCATTTGTGCTCAAGAAATTTCTAGAAACTTTGAGAGAAAGAGAGGAGAAACCACTCGGCTCCCTCCATAGCCGAGCAACACCAAGAAAAAAAAAGTGAAGAAAATCAATAGTTTTCTCTAGCAACTCAACTCCTTAGAAGGTAAGGAGCAACATAGAGTGATTGTTGAAGCTTGCAAAGCACTCTTCTTGCAAAAAAAAGAAGCCTAGCCGAAGTGGAGAAGTGAAGAGGAAAGGTATGGTTCAATCTTTGTTCTTATGTGTTATGCATGGTTTGTGGATATTGTAGGATGTGAAAATGAGTGAAAAACATGAAAGTATAGATGTTGAAGTTGAACCGTGAAAGTGGGCATTTGGCCGTGTATGTGTGTTGTATGTTATGAGTGATGAATTAATTGTATTTAGCTTGTTGTGTGTGTTGTTGTAATGTGTTGAAAGGGATGGAAATCATGAAATCTTGAAAGTTGGGTGTTGGCCGTGTGTGGGCAGTTTTGGGGCAGCCATGGTAGACTAAGGTTATATGGTGTTTTGGTTGTTGTCGTCATGCGTTATATGATGTAAAAATGATGGTTAATGATCCCAAGTTGAAGCAAAAATTGTGTCACGACCCAGCTCCGTAGGCCATGACTGGTGCCCTACTTAGGCACCCAAACAAACTTACGAACCGAGTTGTCATATTAGGACGTATCCAGATTCAACAGACATTGTTCGTACCGATAGCGGATAACAGACGTCATACCAATACAGAAACGAATGCTGTCCTAAGCGGTCGCCCGTGCAAAATCATCAAATCAAAATCAAACTGGCGGAATGTACATCGCCCAGACACACACACATACATACAAACATATGGGCCATATCGGCCATAGTAGCATACGGGCCGCTTAAGGACGCAAAGCAGAATCACATACGAACAAACCAGAACCATATACAAACAGACCGGACCCACGACCCACAACATGACTACGACCACATACGCCTCTACAAACGGACCCATGAACATGAACATATGACGGGACAGGGCCCCGCCGTACCCGAAAGGTCACAAATGTACAGAATGTGCATAGCAAAACATATGTACCAAGTATGAGCTCCGGACCGAGGGGAGCACTCCAAAATAGCAGGATCGGAAGCCTAAATCGGAGAATCACCCAATCAAGCGTCTGTACCTGCGCGGCATGAAACGCAACCCCCGAAGAAAGGGGGTCAGTACGAAAGAAGTACTGAGCATGTAAAGCATGAGGTACAAGAATCCAAATCATGGCCGGAGTCGAGGATACGAACAAATACGGAGTAACGGATCAAACCATGCGAGAATGCAAATGTACGAGAATGCAAATGAAAATCATGCATAACGCTCGAGGAACGTGGTCACCCCCTGACGCTGGTGCCACAACACATCATACTCCAGAAGTTTTCAAATCTCCGTACAAACTCCGAACACATCACAATGTCACACACACATCAAATCATCATAACAGATCAGATGCCATATCACATCATAACACCATAAACAGTAACCGGCCCTATGGCGAGGTCTCGGAAACCGTAACACATCATACTTCCGAATAGGTCATAATGCGCACGATCACAAAGCCGGCCCGGGCACCGGCGAACGAAATCATAATAGTTGGCACGAGCGGAGTAGTGCAGAAACCATATGCATATCAAAAGTAAATCCCAAGATTCGACACATAATTTTCAGAAAGCTCAAAATAGGAGTCGAGTTATTCATAGCCAAGATATCGAAGTTACGGACTTTTAGATTATCAGTTTTTCTCAAAAGCATGTCGTAGATCATCTTCAGAAATTTTAGCATCATTCATAGTAACGAACTTTCAAACATCATTATCGGACATTTCAAACGGACCTTAACGTCATAGGCACACACTTCTTTTTCATAACGTACGAAAAGAGAGCCAAACAAATCAAATAAGAGAAGTCTCGGAATTTGCGGGCCCACCTAGGGTCGAGTCGAGGCGGCGGACATAAATTTCCAACGTTAGGTTCCATAAGGTTATCCGTGATAGTTTCGGAGCAATTTGGATTCATTTGCGAAAGGTACGAAGATTTATGCATTCTTATATCCAAAGACAAGCATTTTGATTCAATTGTGCTGAATGAATAGTAACTAAAATCAAACTCGGATCTCTAGGAGCAGGATTATCCTCAAGGTTCCGTTTTCGGCCTAGTAGGTCTAGGACATGCCATAAAAGAATAGGTAAGCTTTACATACCTTAATAATGCCTTACGCTCGTCCAATCTTGATTCCCGTTTCGTCAAAAATCTACAAATGGTCATTGTTACCAAATGTGAGTTCCAAGCTTTTATGAATTCAACTTAAAACCATACTTGTCTACCGAAATTTCGGCAGCATTTCCCCTATAAATCCAACATCCCCGAGCATCAAACTCGGCTTAAATGACAACAACCAACCCAACAACAACATCAACAATCGCTACAAAAACACATATTAACACAAATAGTCCTTCTTTCTACATAATGCTTTAGCTTCCATTCTAACTTCACACTTTCAATCCAATATCGACGTTTTCATATTTGGTTACTAATTCAAGACCATTCAAACGCAATTCGGAAGCATTTCACATTATTTCACAAAATATACAAAATTACCATCAAACCATAATTCATCTAAAACTCCCAATTTTCAACATAAATTTCCATAACACATTTTGTCTTCCAACTTCATTTATAGTAATCACCATTTGCATCTTACAACCTCAATTCTTATAGTTACATAAACTATATAAAAGCGCATACTTTCCGACAACAACTTAACAACAAATTCTTCATGTTAACTTAGACCATTGTTCTTCCATCTACATCACAAGGCCATAACAACATAATTGACACATCAAACAAAATTAATTCATTTTTTTCATTCTAATTTCCATACCACACGGCCAACATCCATTTTTTCAACTTCCATCAAACTCCTTCCACTTCCATTTCCAATATGAATTCCACCATAATCACAACTAGAATACAACATAAAATTTAACACATCTTCAATATACAACCATGCACATACACGGCCACAACATAACACACACTACACGGCTTGCACTTTGCATGCAACACTTTCATAATTCTCATGTATTCTACATATGCTACAACATATATACATAATTCCTCCAACATAACAAGTAAAAATCTTACCTTTTCCAATTTCTTCCACTTGCCAAAAGAGGCTCTTTCTTGCCAAGATATTTATATCACTTCGTAGAGAATCTCGAACTTAGTAAGAATCCAAGAAGCATCAAATTTTTGAATCAAGAACCAAGCTCCAAGAATTTTTTCTTTCTTTTTTTTTTTCCTTTCTCCCTAGGGCCGAATGGCTCTTCTCTTTTTTTCTTGATTTTTCTTTTGTTTTCTTGAAACTTCTAAGGCTAAGGATCCTTTTATAATTAATAGGCACATGGAAAATTAATTAAGACATGGGTTTGGGCCTAGTAGTTGGCCGGCCACCCCTTCTCTTGGGCCTAAATTTTCTTTTTTTTTTTTTGAGCCCAATTCTTCATGAATCATATTTTGCAATTCCCGAAATAAATTCCCAAAATTCCAATTTTGCCCTTAGGCCTTCTCCATTGTTTCCGCATTCAAACTTCCATAACCGGCATACACATACTAAGAAAAATCCAAACCTGACCTCATTCCTTGCAAGTCAAGGTTACTTCCAAATTTTCGAAGACGCAAAAACGCCGGATATAACATCCTCCCCCCCTTTAAAACATTCGTCCTCGAATGTTACATTAGCCTTATAGATTTCATAAACGTTTCCGGGGAGGTTCTCTTGCTAACTACATCCCCATATTTGATTTGAACACTCATAAAGGCATGCGGTTTCTAATTCCTTTTTATCCTCGTCCGACGTTGCCATATTCGGGTTATTCGAAACCCTTATTAGTCTAATGGCTTGCACAATCTCAAGTAAGATATATGGCGAACAGAATCTTTGTCAGAACCAGAAGATCAGAAGTATGGCAGACGGGGTCATATCCAGAATCAGAAGTACAGAAGTGTAGCAGACAGGAACGTAATCATACATCATACCAAACAGATTCATGATCTGAGCCAGACGCACAGAAGCATATCGGACAGATTTGAAATCAGAGTCAAACGTATCGAGGTATATTGGACAGAATTGTGATCGGAGTCGAACGTACAGAGGCATATTAGACAGAAACGTGATCAGATTCAGAAACACAGAGGTATAGTAGATAGAGCTTTATTGAAAACAGGGACGCAGAAATCTGGTGTACAGAATCGCGGTCAGAGTCAGACTACTTTTACTAACGCTTCAGGGACCTACGAAAGTTTCCTTCTTTTTCTTCGATCTCGACTGTCTTAATCTGTGTAATTCTTTTTCGACCTCTAATCACCCCACACACACTCAAGTTCCACTTAAGTTACCCCAAGTTCTCATTTAGTCTCCATATCAACATTTGTGAAAAATTCTTGACACACTTCCCAGGGGGGTCACCCATCCCAGAATTGCTCTAGCCCCAGCACGCTTAACCTCGAAACTTTAAAGCATTTTAGTGTCTTGATGCCGGGATCGTCACGCCCACTCCCACACACAACCTTTGTCACGTAATTCCAGGTCAAATCGGGGTCTTAAAAAATTTTTTCGGAAAGTTTTCATAGCGGGTCCCACTCTAATCTAAAGGGGTCGTTTATCCCCTGTCTATATGGTCTACTGTCTTAGCCGTCCAAATTCCCTATATTCGACTTCTGCCTGTATATATAGCTATCTCAAATGATTTTACCACATTCGGATTTTTATCTTACTTTTACCAACACGCAAAAGAAAAAGATCACGTAACACAATGGGATATCAGTCTGTCAATACACACATTCATCCAGAAAAGAGTAATAATATACCTGGGTCCACGTCTGGCGGTGCCTCCGGGTTCTGCCGACTAGTCAAAGCATATATGCGGTTCGAAGGACCGCTAAAATCAGAACCCCCGCCACGGCCTCTGCCGCGGCCCGCTGGTGCTGGCGTACTTCGCCCCGCAGGGCGCATAGCTGGAGGTGTAGATGACGAACCAGCAACTGAACTCGTCGGCTGTGCTGCACCACCAGAACCGCCCACCCACGGACAGTCTCGCATAACATGGCCCTGGCGGCCGCAAGAAAAACAGGCCCCTGTGGCCCTATAGCACTCCCCTGGGTGCGATCTCCCACAATACGAACACCGGGGCATAGGTGGCCTAGTCTGACTGGGACCTCTACTCGCCTGGGAACCTGAGGCTCTGGAACTCTGGCCGGCCCCAGACGGACCTGCGTCATCAAAACGTCTGCCGGCGGACTGTGTACCCCGCCTCGACGGTGGGAGGGACCCGTCGGATCGTCGTCGAGGCCATCCGCCTCGGGAATCTCCGAATACCCCGCCGATCCGGCCCTCTTGGGCGGCCTCCTATCATAATCCCTACCGAGGGCATCGCTTCTTCCCTATGCCGATCCTCCATGCCTTGTGCATAGGCCTGCAACCGGGCGATGTCCATATCAGTCTGCGACGCCATCGCCATGCAACTGTCGACGAGGTAACGGTCCAGGCCCATCACATATCGGTGCATTCTGTCTTCCATATCGGCTACGATAGTAGGTGCATATCGGGCCAGAGAATCAAATTCCAGATTGTACTCACGAACACTCCGACCCCTCTGCTTTATCTGCAAAAATCGGTCAACTCTCGCCCGTCGCAGCTCCGGTGGTAAAAAGTGGCGGAGGAAGGCAGCCGTAAACTCGTCCCACGTAGCTGGGGGAGCACCCTCACCCCTGGACAGTTCCCAGGCCTCGTACCAATTTAGAGCAATATCCCGTAACCTGTGCGAGGCTAACTCAACGGACTCGGTCTCTGAAGCCCTGACCAGTCCCAATGCGCGTCTCATCTGCCGAATAAAATCATGGGGGTCCTCGTCGGGCTTAGACCCGAAAAACTCGGGGGGGCCACATGTCAAGAAGTCGCGAACCCTCAGGCTATCACGCCTGTCATCATCATCATTACCTCTCTGCCCGCGTCCGCGAGCTTGTCCTGCCACTATCGTTGTTAACAACTGCACGGCCTCCCTCAGCGTCCTATCCTCGGTACCCGGCTGGGGAGCTGGGGTCTGTGGAGCTAATGGTGGAGCTGCTCCCGGCCCCTGCGGTAGTGGTACAGTAGAACCCTCTGACTGGGGCACAACATCGGGCATGACCTGGGCGCGGGCCCTAGTAACCCTCTGGGCCCGGCTGGTCTCTCCTGTCTCTGGCACTGTTTTGCCCTTCTGGGCAGCCGTCGCCTTCTTTGGAGGCATCACTGAAAAATATAACAATCGATCAGAAAAGAGTCATCTTAATAGCACAGCTCTATCGCACGATCTAAGATCCAAAGAAAGGGAAACATCCTAAATGTCCTGTAGCCTCCTGTTTATAGATGTGGTGCACAACACACCGATAAACAAGACTCTACGAGACACGGCCTGTAGACATTCCGAGGACAAACCGCTCTGATACCACTTTTGTCACGACCCAGCTCCGTGGGCCATGACTGGTGCCCTACTTAGGCACCCAAACAAACTTACGAACCGAGTTGTCATATTAGGACGTATCCAGATTCAACAGACATTGTTCGTACCGATAGCGGATAACAGACGTCATACCAATACAGAAACGAATGCTGCCCTAAGCGGTCGCCCGTGCAAAATCATCAAATCAAAATCAAGCTGGCGGAATGTACATCGCCCAGACACACACACATACATACAAACATATGGGCCATATCGGCCATAGTAGCATACGGGCCGCTTAAGGACGCAAAGCAGAATCACATACGAACAAACCAGAACCATATACAAATAGACCGGACCCACGACCCACAACATGACTACAGGCCTCTACAAACAGAACATGAACATATGACGGGACAGGGCCCCGCCGTACCCGAACGGTCACAAATGTACAGAATGTGCATAGCAAAACATATGTACCAAATATGAGCTCCGGATCGAGGGGAGCACTCCAAAATAGCAGGATCGGAAGCCTAAATCGGGGGATCACCCAACCGAGCGTCTGTACCTGCGCGGCATGAAACGCAGCCCCCGAAGAAAGGGGGTCAGTACGAAAAAGTACCGAGTATGTAAAGCAGGAGGTACAGTAATCCAAATCATGGTGGAGTCGAGAGGATACGAACAAATACGAAGTAACAGATCAAACTGTGCGTAATGCAAATGTACGAATGCAAATAAAAATCATGCATAACGCTCAGAACGTGGTCACCCCCTGACGCTGGTGCCACAACACATCATACTCCAGAAGTTTTCAAATCTCCGTACAAACTCCGAACACATCACAATGTCACACACACATCAAATCATCATAACAGATCAGATGCCATATCACATCATAACACCATAAACGGTAACCGGCCCTATGGCGAGGTCTCGGAAACCGTAACACATCATACTTCCGAATATGTCATAATGCGCACGATCACAAAGCTCCGGCACCGCGAACGAAATCATAATAGTTGGCACGAGCGGAGTAGTGCGAAACCATATGCATATCAAAAGTAAATCCCAAGATTCGACACATAATTTTCAGAAAGCTCAAAATAGGAGTCGAGTTATTCATAGCCAAGATATCGAAGTTACGGACTTTTAGATTATCAGTTTTTCTCAAAAGCATGTCGTAGATCCTCTTCAGAAATTTTAGCATCATTCATAGTAACGAACTTTCAAACATCATTATCGGACATTTCAAACGGACCTTAACGTCATAGGCAAACACTTCTTTTCATAACGTACGAGAAGAGAGCCAAACAAATCAAATAAGAGAAGTCTCGGAACTTGCGGGCCCACCTCGGGTCGAGTCGAGGCGGCGGACATAAATTTCCAACGTTAGGTTCCATAAGGTTATCCGTGATAGTTTCGGAGCAATTTGGATTCATTTGCGAAAGGTACGAAGGTTTATGCATTCTTATATCCAAAGACAAGCATTTTGATTCAATTGTGCTGAATGAATAGTAACTAAAATCAAACTCGGATTTCTAGGAGCAGGATTATCCTCAAGGTTCCGTTTTCGGCCTAGTAGGTCTAGGACATGCCATAAAAGAATAGGTAAGCTTTACATACCTTAATAATGCCTTACGCTCGTCCAATTTTGATTCCCGTTTCGTCAAAAATCTACAAATGGTCATTGTTACCAAATGTGAGTTTCAAGCTTTTATGAATTCAACTTAAAGCCATACTTGTCTACCGAAATTTCGGCAGCATTTTCCCTATAAATCCAACATCCCCGAGCATCAAACTCGGCTTAAATGACAACAACCAACCCAACAACAACATCAACAATCGCTACAAAAACACATATTAACACAAATAGTCCTTCTTTCTACATAATGCTTTAGCTTCCATTCTAACTTCACACTTTCAATCCAATATCGACGTTTTCATATTTGGTTACTAATTCAAGACCATTCAAACGCAATTCGGAAGCATTTCACATTATTTCACAAAATATACTAAATTACCATCAAACCATAATTCATCTAAAACTCCCAATTTTCAACATAAATTTCCATAACACATTTTGTCTTCCAACTTCATTTATAGTAATCACCATTTGCATCTTACAACCTCAATTCTTATAGTTACATAAACTAGATAAAATCGCCTACTTCCCGACAACAACTTAACAACAAATTCTTCATGTTAACTTAGACCATTGTTCTTCCATCTACATCACAAGGCCATAACAACATAATTGACACATCAAACAAAATTAATTCATTTTTCATTCTAATTTCCATACCACACGGCCAACATCCATTTTTCCAACTTCCATCAAACTCCTTCCACTTCCATTTCCAATATGAATTCCACCATAATCACAACTAGAATACAACATAAAATTTAACACATCTTCAATATACAACCATGCACATACACGGCCACAACATAACACACACTACACGGCTTGCACTTTGCATGCAACACTTTCATAATTCTCATGTATTCTACATATGCTACAACATATATACATAATTCCTCCAACATAACAAGTAAAAATCTTACCTTTTCCAATTTCTTCCACTTGCCAAAAGAGGCTCTTTCTTGCCAAGATATTTATATCACTTCGTAGAGAATCTCGAACTTAGTAAGAATCCAAGAAGCATCAAATTTTTGAATCAAGAACCAAGCTCCAAGAATTTTTTTCTTTCTTTTTTTTTTCTTTCTCCCTAGGGCCGAATGGCTCTTCTCTTTTTTTCTTGATTTTTCTTTTGTTTTCTTGAAACTTCTAAGGCTAAGGATCCTTTTATAATTAATAGGCACATGGAAAATTAATTAAGACATGGGTTTGGGCCTAGTAGTTGGCCGGCCACCCTTCTCTTGGGCCTAAATTTTTTATTTTTTTTTGAGCCCAATTCTTCATGAATCATATTTTGCAATTCCCGAAATAAATTCCCAAAATTCCAATTTTGCCCTTAGGCCTTCTCCATTGTTTCCGCATTCAAACTTCCATAACCGGCATACACATACTAAGAAAAATCCAAACCTGACCTCATTCCTTGCAAGTCAAGGTTACTTCCAAATTTTCGAATACGCAAAAACGCCGGATATAACAAATTGTGTGGGCTGATTTAAGGATTCATGTGGCTTAATGTAGTTTCTTGAACTTGTAAGAATAATGATGTTAAAGTATGGTTTGTTGGTGTAGTTTATAAATTTGGAAGGAGAAAATGTGTTGTTGTTGTCCCTAATGTAGTTGATGGATTTCGGGTAAGGTGGCCTAGTGCTTGAGTCGTCTTGAATATTGTGTGAATCACTTGGAACGTTCTTAAATCGTATTTGAATGGCCGCGGATTACTACTTGAACATGCAAGTATTGATGTTAGTTTGAATATATGAAGTTGAATTGTACATTGGGAATGTTGTTGAAATGTTTGGATAAAAGTTATTGGCATTGTAATATATTTTGAATTGAATGGTAATGTTGTTAGCATGTTTGGTATTCTCGGGGATGGCGCATTTATAGAGGAAATCTTTGCCCGAAATTTACGTAGACAAATGTTGATTCAAGATTTGGATTCTTGAAGCCTTACAAGTTAACATTTGGTAATTGTGACCAAATTGTAGATTTTGGCGAACTTGGAGCTTGAGTTTGGAGACGTGAACAAAGCGTAAAAGGTATGTGAAGCCTACCTCTCCTTCATTTGGCATGTCCTAGTTAGTATGAGTCGAAATCCGACCCTCGGGAAAAGTCCTACCCCTCGGAAACGACACCTAAATTTATTCCTTTCTCATTCAGTAGAATTGAACCTATAACTTGTGCTTTAAGGTAAAATGATGTTCAAACGCCCGAAACCTTTGGAAATGAAGTTGAAATGCCTTGAAACCTTCGTGAATGACCCAATGGTACATGATGACCGTGTTCTTATGTTCGTCACCCGAGTCTCGATAAACGTGCATATCGGTTTCCATCACTTCTTTCATAGGAACTTTATAATCTTATTTTATGTTTTCTTATGGTGTTGCTATTCATTGATGGTCTCGCCTTATAATGATTGTTCCTTCAAGGTGAGACGAAGCGATTGTGGATATTCCGTGAGGTAGTCGGGGGCTACCGACCACGTCGCACAACGACGCACACACATGACTTTCTTTGGGTTCTTATGCGTGCTGCTTATATGATATGTATATGACATGTATATGATATGTATATGAAAATGGGGAATTTTTGGGAATGGATACATGTTGCGCTATATAGACGCGTGCACACAGTCGGTCACCAAGGGTAATTCCCGTCCGGACGCGGGATGCCGGACGCGGGACACATGTGGGCGAGCCGACGTATTTCGGCGACATGACTTGTTTTATTTTCACATGTATATGACAAGAAATGTTTTGAAAGAAATATATATATAATAAGCATGACATCCGCACGAAAGGCACTTACAGTACGAATTATCACTTTTATCTCGTTACATGATCTTTGGTCCCTCGAGTTGTTATTGCTCACATGTTACATGCTTCATTGTATTATTTCTATGGCTTACATACTCGGTACGGTTCGTAGACCCCTTTTCTTGGGGGTGCGTTTCGTACCACGCGCCTTGGTGGAAGACGGAGTTGACGGGCTCGACTCTAGGAGCTTTTCGGTAGTACATTGGAAGGCGCTCCAGTTGTCCGGAGCTTCTATTTTGGGTACTACTTGTGTATATATTTGGACACGGCAAAGTCGGTCTTGTAATAATATGTATCGTGTTTAGAGGCTCGTAGACGGATATGTACGGTCGGATGTTTCATAGCCTAGTTGTCTTTATCGCCGTGCGATATGTCAATACGATTGAATACTACTACTCGTTTACATGTATGCTATTATCGGCGATGTTGTGAAAAAAAATGCCGGTGTTCATACGGCCCACTTAGTAACGAATGAGACATATGACAAGGGGGTGCCCAGACAGTATCGGGTACTCGTCGCGGCCCCAGTTGGGTCGTGCTTGACATTTTTAGGAGTTGGCCAAGTTCTAATAGACTCCACTTTTTCTTCGTCAACCTCCACACCATTTGCACTCACCACAAAACCCAAGAACACCACTTTATCAACACAAAAAACACATTTATTGATATTAGCAAACAACCTCTCACATAACAAGACATCAAATACTTGCCTCAAATGGCCTACATGCTCCTCAATTGATTTGCTATACACAAGGATATCATCTCAAAATAAACAACCACAAACTTGTTGATAAAGTGTTTCAAGACATGGTTCATCAACCTCATAAATGTGCTAGGTGCATTGGTTAGTCCGAATGGCAACACAACTCATATAGTCCAAAATTGGTTTTGAAGGCCGTTTTCCACTCATCACGGGGCTTATTCGAATTTGGTGATAGCCATTTCGAGATCAATCTTCGAAAACACACTTGAGCCACAAAGCTCATCCAACATATCATCAAGCCTCGGAATGGGATGGCGATACCACCGTGATTTTGTTGACGGCTTCTACAATCAATGCACATCCTCCAAGTGCCATCTTTCTTTGGAACAAGAATCAGGAACGGCACACGAGCTACGACTCTCCTTTACTAGCCCTTTTTAGAAGCTCATCCACTTGCCTTTGCAATTCTTTTATTTCTTACGGATTGATCTATAAGCGGTTTGTTAGGAATTTGGGAACCCGGTACAAAGTCGATTTGGTGCTCAATACCTCTCAAGGGAGGTAAGCCATCGGGCATCTCCTCACGGGAACAAGGCTTCATATTCATATAAAAAGAAGACATACTACTAGGCAAAGTGCTAGTAGCTTGGTTAACATTTAGGAGAAGATCTTTGTTGACAAGACAAACCATGAAGTGTCTCTCGTCAACCCCTTTTAAACAATTACTTGGTTTGGTTAACAAACATTTCTTGGAACCATCTTGAGATGTCCCCTCTACATTTATGACCAACAAAGTCTCCTTCTCACCCTTCTCCTTTTCTTCCCTTTGATACTTCTCCAAACTCCTAAATCACTTAATAATCTCACTCTTTCCTTGGTAAGGGGTTAGTGGGTTAAGAATGTACTTCTTCCCCTTGACCACAAATGAGTACTTGTTAGTTCTCCCACTATGTTGGGCATCAACATCAAATTGCCAAGGTCTTCCAAGCAATAGATAGCAAGCTTGCATGGGTACCCCATCACACAAAATCTCATTTTGGTACTTGCCAATGCTAAATTTGATAATGGCTTGCTTGTTGACCCTCATTTCGCCACATTCATTAAACCATTGGAGTTTGTAGGGATTAGTGTGCTTGCGGGTGGGGAATTTCATACTTTCAGCTAAAAATTGGCTAACGGCATTCGTACAACTTCCACCATCAATGATTAGGAGCACGCCTTATCCATTTTTTACCACTGTATGAAACAAGTTCTCCCTTTGGTCACTCTCTTCCCTAGCTAGAGCCCCCATGGCTCTTCTAGCCACAATAGCATGATTCAAGGCTTTTTCATACCTTATCTAAACCTCTTCATCTAATCACCCTCACACTCACTGCTCTCCTCTTCTTCACTTAATTAACGACCCCTCATGTGTCATTCGGTTCGATACCCATCCCTCACTATTGTAATAGTCCTCCGGTTAGACACTCTCGCAATGTGCCCTCTCCCTTGGCACTTAAAGCATTGGATGGTAGAAGGTCGGTTATAGTTGGTGTTAGAATTGTTACCCCTTTAGCCTTGTTATCAACTTTTTTGGCTTGAGAATCGAATTTGGCTTGATGTGCTTGAGTGTGGCTCTTGGGCTTATCCCAGGTGGAAGTTTTTCACTTTTCTTTGCCTTTGTTCCAAGTTGAAGACGATTTACTTTTGTCTTTATAGGACCTCTCTTTTTTTAGATCCGCCTCAACCTTGGATGTGTCATGAAATGCCTCTTCAAGACTATTATAGGTTTTGAGCCTCATCGGTTTAGAGATGTCTCGGTTCAAGTTGGCTAAATCTTATAATAGTGTGCTCTCATGCCTTTTCTATCTTGGACTTTATCAAGTCCTCAACCCATCAAAGTATGACTTCCCGGCCCATTAATTTTTCAACGTATACGATAACCTTTTGAGTGCATCTTGGTGGTATGTGGGCGGAAGCCCACCTAGTCTCCATGAGCTCAATCAAGTCGTTCCAAGTTGGGAGATCATAGATGTGTTGTTGAGCTCTTTGTAACTTCTTGATTCCCACCAGTGGTGGGGTTTATCCCCCAAATCGAGCGAGGGCATACTTTGCACTTTTTAAGGCCTCGGACACATTATTCGTGAGGAAGATGCGCTCACATGCAATTTCCATTCAAGGAATTCTTCCGGATTGCTACCCCTTAGAGCGTAGGAAGGTTCACTTGATGGTGTTCAAATTTCGCTCATTCACATCTTCCCCGGTCTTCATAACCTTGGGCCCTCTGTTATATCCCGCATTTTCAAAGCATGAGCGTGACACGTGCTTCCTCAAAAAAAAAAAAAAATTGAATTGACAATCATGTTGTTGCTACATAATTTAAACTCAAGTTGATAGTGTTGTATCCGTATTTTTTTGAACGCACGGATTATATGTAGGCGAGGTGGGGCCCACACACATCGAGATTTTTGGAACATCTGAAAAGTCATATGAATCACATATGTGAAGTTAAACACAACTCACGAAGGACCGTTGGGTCAAATCAAAGTGAAGCCCTCCAAACGAATATTTTTAAGAAAATGCTTTCGGGTGACGACTTCGAGGCAAAATGGTATTATAAGTTTGGAATTTGGAAAAATATCAAGAAATATAAGTTGTAGATAATTTAATTATCTTTCCAACCATAGTTCGTGGGATCAGGATGTCCGGACAAGGAGATATGAACGTTTTAAGTCCGAAAAATTCGGTGGGCTAGGCCCAACTCGAGACTGACCGGTTAGGCCATGCTTAACCCCATGTTATATAAGTGATATGTTTTAGCACTTCCTCCTCATTTTCAGACCTGGAACAACCAGAAAATT
>NW_026727651.1:0-47508 GCF_029784015.1 Lycium ferocissimum
CAACTCCACGTTAACAAGGACCCTTCAATTAGTGGGTTTGCTAGAAAGAAATAATTTTTTTGATGGCTATTTTTGGTCTTCAATTTTTTTCTCTCCATGGCCGAATGGTCTCAAGCTTTTGTTCTCCAAACTTCTTAATTTTTCCAAGTGTGGAAAATGGAAAAGATGACTAATTAGTCATCTTTTATGCTCTTATATTGAACATCCATGTGGCCCTTGGCCCACACCACATGTGGCCGGCCACATGGCCCCCTTTTGTTCATGAATTAACAACTTTCATTAATTCATTTTTGACCCCAAAATTTCCTTAATATTCCATGCCAACCAAATCACGAGCAACTTATGTCTTAAAACAAAATCTTAGTTAAAAGTCTCGACTTTGTATCCCGGAGTAGTCTTGTCCCTAACTTATCATGGTTAACTCGGATTGTCCCGATGTACAAAATACGGGATATAACATTAAAGAAGGCTTGTCTAAAGACCGAGTGTTCATGTAGCGAAGAAAAGGAGGACTAATAGGATGTTGAATATAGAATAATGGGCTAACACCCTAAGGGGGGGGGGCGAGGATGAGACAAACAAGTATTGGATCAGGAGTATGCTTCGTTAGAAGCTGGAAAGATAGCAGCAAAAAAAAAAAAAAAGAAAGAGATATTACAAAGTTCATAGTCCGCTAGTAAATAAACAGAAAGCTCGAAAGGCCGAGGAAAACATTTGGATATGTCGTTGAGAAATTAAGGAATGATCAGTATGGATTTTATAACTATAAGGAAGTTTGGATAACCAGTAGTGTGTTCTAGTCACCATTCCAATATTCAGATGATATGTGTGAAATCCTATAAGAACGGAAGAGTATCAAACGGTTTGGGATTTGGAAGTTCATTTTGAAGGAATTTATGAAAGTTGATAAGGAAAACAAGTTACCCTTGATACTTTAGACTTCATGAGATTATCCGCAGGATGGGTCAAATTCAAATTGGAAATCTATACATCTAGCCTTTCATATGTCCATGCCTTGTAAATGTGTTGGGAATTCCTCTAGAGTTGCGCCAGTTGATGATTTTAAGGTTTCAGAACAATTGTCGTTCGAGAAAGTTTCTACTACCCTAGCATATCACCAAGTTCCAGATGTTATATCCGGCAATTTTGCGTATTTGGAAAACTTGGAACTAACCTTGACTTGTAAGGAATAAGGTCATGTTTGGATTTTTCTTAATATTTGTATGCCGGTTATGGAAGTATGGATGTGGAGATATCGAGCGAGGCTAAGGACAAAATTGGAATTTTGAAAAATTGGTTTTATGAATTTCAAGTTTAGCCAACAATTGGGCTCAAAAAAAAAAAAAGTGAGGCCCAACTTGGAGAGGGGTGGCCGGCCATGAAGTGGCCCAAGCCCATGTCATATTTTATCATATGATAAATATGATTAAGAGGGACCAAATTGTTCATTCTCTAGAGTTTTCAAGAGATCAAGACAATTCAAGAAGAGCAAAAAAAAAAAAAAGGGCCATTCGGCCGTGAGTGAAGGAAAAAGAAAGGAAAAAGGAAAAAAATTCTTGGAGCTCAATTCTTGGTTCAAAAATCCATCTCTTTAGGAATTACTACTAAGCTCAAGATCCTCTCCAACATGGTATAATTTTTAAGGCAAGGAAGTGTTTATGTTGCCAAGGAGAACCTAGTGGAAGAGGTAAGAATTTCATGTTTTCTTTTATGTTATGGAAGATTTATGAATGTTAGAATAAGTGGAATTGCATGGAAATCATGGAATTGTGATTGTGTGTGTGTAAGCCGTGTGTGTGTGTGTTGTGTGGTAGCCGTGGGATGTTGTAGGGTGGAGGAAAATGGTTGAACTTGTTTAGCATGTTGATTATGTTGTTATGGCCTTATGAAGTAAATAAAAAGTATGAAAATTTTGTGTGTTGTGAATGTGTGTGTGTTGGCCGTGTGTATCAAGATGGAAGGGAGGATATGAATCAAATTATTTGGTATGTTAATTGTGTTGTTGGAGTCTTGTGATGAAAATGGAAGGCCAATGGTCTTAGTTGGCATGAGAAAATTGTTGCTAAGTTGTTGTCGGAAAGTATGTGATTTTATTATAGTTTATGTAATTATGGAAATGAAATTATAAGATGTAAATTATGATGGTTGTTAATGGAATTGAAAGGTAAAAATATGTTACGGAAGGTTATGTTGAAAAATTAGAAGTGTTGGATGAATTATGGCATTGGTGGAAAGTTTGTATATTTCGTATATCTTGAGAATATATTGTAGAAATGCTATGAAATTCTTCCGAATTATATTGTAATGACCTTGATTAGTAATGAATGAGAGCATGTTGGTATTGATTTGGGAGTGTGAAGTCGAAATGAGAATTTTTGTATTATGTCGGAAAGTAGACTAATTGTGTTATATTGTGATTTGTGGTGATTGTTATTGTTGTTGGTGTTGTTGTTGGGTTGTTGTTGATTGTTTTGGCCGAGTTGAATTCTCGGGGATGCTATATGTATAGGGGAGATGCTGCTCGAATTTTTGTAGAAAAGTATAAGTTAAGATTCAAGTTCTAAAGGCTTGAAATTGCTAATTAGTAATAATGACCATTTGTAGATTTTTGACGAAACGGGAATCGAAATTGGACGAGCGTAAAGCGTAACCAAGGTATGTAAAGTCTTGCCTTTCCTTCTTTGGCATGTTCTGAGTGTAACAGGCTTGAAAACGAGCCTCGAACGCACTTCTGCTTCTCACCCTCCGAGATTGAAAATAGCTCAAAATCATTCAGTAAGATTGAATTGTTCCTTTACCTTTAGTAGGCAAAATTGCCTATATGTGTATAATTTCCATAAATGGAGTCGGAATCCCCTAAGATGATTATAGACGACCCCCTAAGGTTTATTATCCATAATTTACGTACGCCACTATGATTGGGTCCGAGGTGGGCCCGCAAAACCCCGATAGTTCTTGTAAGGCATAAATTGACTCCGTTTGTCCGATCTTCTTAGTTAGCTCTTGGCTACCGTTCTGCTATCATATGATAATTGTTATGACTATCTCTATGAGTTTCATAATATAGTATGACATCTGAAACGGTTCTGGATATTCTGTTCTGAAATAATCTGTCGTGTCATCCCAAATGACACGTATGCATATCTATTATGACTATGATCCGATAATTCTGATTGGACTTATCTTCTAAACTATTTCAGTTTCATTAAGTCTGTATGTCGGTACGTATGTACATCGTTTCTCATTGATCTGTTCGTGGATGCCTCAATGCTTCCTTGTTGCGCCGGGCCGGGTTACGTGATTCGTGCATTTTCCATTGCATTGTTCACCGCGTCCCTCGATGTGCGGGCCGGGATGCTGTTTACATCGATTATGATGCGATTATGTGATATTATGGGGATGGCGGCCGGGATGGCATTTGATTTGATCATACATCCATCGCGTCCCGTACTAAGAGGGCGGGTTCGTTATCGCGTCCCTTATTAAAGGGCGGGATCGATATATGATATGTATATCTATATATGCTTATGACTCGGTGCATGCATGATGCGAGACTCGATTTGGATAAGGATACGTTTGTCACATTTACGCACGTCCGATTCGGACTCGATTCCGTCCGTCATACTTCCGAGTTCTGGTCTGTTCGAGAGTCCTGTCCGTTACACCTCCGTATCTCGGACTCGTTTAAGATTTATAATCACACTCTGTGCATCTGATTTGCGTTGTGCTTCCGTCAGCCACATTTTGTACCTCTGGTCCGTATTGAAACTTCGTCAGCTACACTCCCTAAGTGTTATATCCCGCCTTTTTGCATAATCGGAAAATTCGAAATAATTGTGATTTATGAGAAAGGAGGCCATGTTTGAATTTTTCTTAGTATGTGTACGTTGGTTATGGAAGTTGAATGTGGAAACACCTTGGAGAAGGCCTAAGGGCAAAATTGGAATTTTGAAATTTGTTTCGGGAATTGCAAAATATGATTCTTAAGGAATTGGGCTTAACAAAAATTAAAAGAAGATGAGGCCCAAGAGAGAGGGGTGGCCGGCCAACATGGCTAGGCCCAACCCATGTTTTTAATAAAATTTTCCATGTGCTTAATTAATTATAAAGGGGAGCTAGTATGTAGAAGTTTCAAGAAAAATCAAAAAAAAATCAAGAAGAAAAAAAGAGAGCCATTCGGCTCTAGAGGGAAAGAAGAGAAAAGAAAAAGAAGAAGAAGAAAAAAATTCTTGGAGCTTGGTCTTGGATTCAAAAATTTGGTTCTTCTTGGATTCCTACTAACCTCAAGGTGTTCTCCAAGTTGGCATAATTATCTTGGCAAGGAAGTGATTCTTTTGGCAAGAAGAATTTATTGGAAGAAGGTAAGAATCTCATGTTTTCTTTTATGTTATGGAAGATTTATGAATGTTAGAATAAGTGGAATTGCATGGAAAGTATGGAATTGTGAGTTGTGGTGTGTGAGCCGTGTATGTGTGTGTGTGTATGTATGGCCGTGTGTATGTGTATGTTGCATGGCTATGATTAGTTGAATTTGGTGTTGTGTTTTAGTTGTGGTTATGATGGAATTCATGTTGGAAATGAAAGTTGAATGAATTTGATGGAAGTTAGGAATATGGAAGTTGGCCGTGGGGTATGGAACATTGAAATGAAATGAATTAATTTTGTTTGATGTGTTAATTGTGTTGTTATGGCCTTAGGAAGTAAATGGAAGGTTAATGGTTTTGTTGTCATGGAAAAATATTGTAAGGTGTTGTAGGAAAACATGCAACTTTATTGTAGTTTAGGTTGGAAGTTTTGAACGAATGGTGGTTTTGGTGGAATTTTTGTATAACTTGAGAAATAATGCGAAATGCTCCCGAATTGTATTTGAATGGTCTTGAACGAGGAAATGAGTATGAAAACGTTGATATTAGTTTGAAAATGTGAAGTTAGTTTGGAAGTTGTTGCTTTATGAAGAAAGAAGACTAATATATGTTTGTAGCGATTCTTGGTGTTGTTGTTGTTGTTGATGGTGTTGTTGGGTGTTGTTGTTGGTATATTGAGCCGAGCTACATCTCGGGGGTGCTATACGTATAGGGGAGATGCTGCCCAAATTTTTATAGATGAATAAGGGTTAAGATTGAACTCTTAAAGCTTGTGACTTACATTTGGTAATCTTGACCATTTGTAGATTTTGAAGCAAACGAGATTTAAGGATAAGCAAGCATAAGGCGCAACGAGGTATGTAAAGCTTACCTATTCTTTTTATGGCATGTCCTAGACCTACTAAGCCGAAAATGGAACCTTGGGGATAATCCTGCTCCTAAAGATCCGAGTTTGATTTTAGTTACTATTCATTCTAAATTGAATCAAAATGCTTATCTTTGGATATAAGAATGCGTAAACCTTCGTATCTTTCGTAAATGAATCCAAATTGCTCCAAAACTATCACGGATAACCTTATGGAACCTAACGTCAGAAATTTATGTCCGCCGCCTCGACTCGACCCGAGGTGGGCCCGCAAGTTCCGAGACTTCCCTTATTTGATTTGTTTGGCTCATTTTCGTACGATATGAAAGAGAAGTGTTTGCCTATGACTCTAAGGTCCGTTTGAAATGTTCTATAATATCGTTTGAACACTCATTACTGCGAACGATACCAAGTTTCCGAGAATGACCTACGATGTGCTTTTGAGAAAAATTGATAACCTAAAAGTCTGCGGCTTTTGTATATTAATTCCGATTAACTCGATACTCATTTTGAGCCTTCTGGTCCTAAAGTGTTCGTATATGAAATTATGTGTCGAGTCCTGGAACTTACTTTTAAATTTTGCATATGGTTTCTGCATACTGCTCGTGCCAATGATTATGACTTCGTTCGCCGTACCGGGCCGGTTCGTGATCGTGCGCATTATGACATATTCGGCAGTATGATGTGTTACGGTTTCCGAGACCTCGCCATAGGGCCGGTTACCGTTTATGGTGTTATGATGTGATATGGCATCTGATATATTCTGATGATTTGATGTGTGTGATGTGATGATGTGCTCGGAGATGTACGGGGATTTGAAAACTTCTGGAGTATGATGTGTTGTGGCACCAGCGTCAGGGGGTGACCACGTTCCTGAGCCCTATGCATGATTTTTATTTGCATTCTGTACATTTGCATTTCGCACAGGTTTGATCTGTTACTTCTGTATTTGTTCTGTATCTTCTGACTCCCGCCATGATTTGGATTACTTGTACCTTCGCTTTACATACTCGGTACCTTTCCCATCGACCCCTTTCTTCGGGGTGCGTTTCATGCGCGCGGTACGGGCGCTCGGTTGGGTGATTCCCCGGTTTAGGCTACCCATTCTCTTTGCTTTGGAGTGCTCCCTCGATCCGGAGCCCATATTTGGTATATATGTTTCCGTGCATATTCTGTACATTTGTATTCTACGGCGGGGCCCTGTCCCGTCATATGTTCGTATGTTCTGTTACGTTTGTAGAGGCACGTAGTCATATTTGTGGGTCATGGGTCCGGTTGGTTCGTATGTGATTCTGTTTTGCGCCCTTAAGCCCCGCGTGTTACTATGGCCTATATGGCCCACATGTTTGTATGTATGTGTATGTCTGGGCGATGTGCATTCCGCCAGCTTTGATTTTGATATGATGAGTTTGCACGGGCGACCGCTTAGGGTAGCATTCGTTTCTGTATTTGTACGATGTCTATTATCTGCTATCGGTACGAATGATGTCTGTGAATCCTTTGATATGTCCTAATATGACATTTTGGTTCGCAAGTTTGTTTGGGTGCCTAGATAGGGCACCAGTCACGGCCCACGGGGCTGGGTCGTGACACTAAGTACGACATATTGTGGTATACTGTAAGTCCGACCCCCGCTACGGATCCGATTCTTTCTATTATGATTTTACATATTTGACTCTGATTATGATTATGTATGTTATATCTCCGCTTTACATACTCAGTACACCTTCGTACTGACCCCCTGTTCTTCGGGGGCTGCGCTACATGCCCGCAGGTACAGACGCACCTCGAGATACGCCACCAGCTTAGGGTACCTGTTCTGCTGTCGGAGAGTGCTCCTTTTGATCCGGAGCTGATATTTTGGTATATATCTTCTGTTGTTTGTCTGCTTTGTACATATGGTCTTTTGGGTACGGCGGGGCCCTGTCCCGTCTTCGATTACAACGTATGTTAGAGGACGTAGACATGAATGTGGGTTGTGGGTTGCTACTGTTCAGATATATATGTACGCGTCTGTGACTCTGTCTGCTATGATAGCCTCAACGGCTTATGTGTAGGTATAAGTATGTTTATGTATACATATTTTCGTGCGATGTATTTTATATCTGTATGAATTTACATATGTCTAAACGGAATTAGCTGTTTGGTATGCCAGATCCGTCAGGTAGGTACGTATGGGTGTCCAGTTAGGACACCAGTCGCGGCCCACGGGGTTGGGTCGTGACAAAAGTGGTATCAGAGCGGTTTGTCCTCGGAGTGTCTACAGGCCGTGTCTCGTAGAGTCTTGTTTATCGGTGTGTTGTGCACCACATCTATAAACAGGAGGCTACAGGACATTTAGGATGTTTCCCTTTCTTTGGATCTTAGATCGTGCGATAGAGCCGTATTGTTAGGATGGTTCCTCCCAACGAATTGCTGTGTCTACAGCGAGGCTCCAAAAGAGCAACAGCGTCAGTATTTTGGGAAATTGTTTCTGATCCTCTCCCTGCAGGTGATTGTAGGTTGACAAAGAATGAAGAGGACAGCTTCTGACGATGGGGATGAGGGTGCTAAGAAAGCCCCTATATGTCACGGGACCGAGTAGGCGAGCCCCAACTACTCGATTGAGACGGACCCTTCGGAGGATCCCACGGAGGACGGTTATGATACGAGATCCGTCGGAGGACCCGGCTACAATTCCTCCGGAAGTTTCGACCCCCTAGAGCAGAGGATTTCGCGGAGGGTGGCTATGATACAGATTCCTCGGAGGATCCGGTGATGACTTCTCCAGAGTCTCTTACCTCCACGGAGGAGGATAGTTATGAGATAGACCCATCGGAGCATTCTTCTGGGACCACGGAGGAGGAGACTTTCGGGAATATGCCGAGTTTGCTCTGCGAGGAGCACCTTCGGCCGGCCACCTCGGAGAGTGCTACGGATTTCTCCTGTTCTTTGTCATGGTCACCGGTGGAGGGGAATTGTCCGATTATCTATACTCCTCCGATTCGGATATGGATAATGGCGGAAAAGCTAGGGTAGTTGGGGAACGGACGGATGAGGATGATGATGGACATACTTCTCACGGCGGCTGTGTCGGACCGAGATTGGTCATTTATAAGTATATAAGTTCGTTAGAATTTCCTATGTGTGTATGATTTCTGTAGAATATTATTCGGTGACAGTAAGGTGGCGGCGAGATGTCCGCCAAGTATAAATCTAGAAACCCCGGATGAAAGATAATTATGAGTACAAGTGTAAGTAGATATTGAGGAATCAGAAGGGCAATATGGTAATTGTGTGGTTTGGACCGGGGTGGGACCCACTATGAAAATTTTTGAAAAATTTATTAAGGCTCCGACTTGCCCTAAATTACGTGGCAAAGATTGTGTGGGGCAATTGACGCAGTTATATTAGCAATAGCGCATCAGAATGCATAAAAGTTTCGAAGTTAAGCGTGCTAAGACCAGAGCAATTCTGGGATGGGTGACCCCCTGGGAAGTACGTTAAGAAAATTTTCACAATTGTAGGTATGAGAAATAACTGGAAATTTGGGGTAACCTAAAGAAAAGGAAGTACGTGAAGTAGTTAGCACCCCTACAGGAATCGCGCAGACTGAAGCGGACGAAGTGAGTGCAAAGAAGAAGGCGTAATATCGCTTGGGAATCAAAGTAAATTTGAATAGCGATTGGAAATGTTTGTAAGTAGAATGGCAAAGAATCTTAACGTGACAAGGAAATTTCCGTAAGTCTCTGAAGTATAGTAAAGGTAGTTTGACTCTGATCGCGATTCTGTATGCCATATTTCTGCGCCCCTGTTTTCGGTGAAGCTCTGTCTACTATACCTCTGTGCTTCTGAATCTGATCACGTTTCTGTTTAATATACCTCTGTACGTCCAACTCCGATCATAATTTTGTTCGATATAGTTCAGTACATCTGACTCTGATTATGAGTCTGTCCGATATGCTTCTGTGCGTCCGGCTCTGATCATGAATCCGTTTGATATAACGTATGATTACGATTCATGGCGAAACGCTACGCTTCGTACTTCGATTCCGGATACGACTTCATCGACATACCTCGATCTTCCCGGCTCGACAAATATTCTTTCATTACACCCTATATCCGATTTAAAATCGTATGGACCGCTAGACTAGGATTTCGAACAGCCCCAATACCGCAATACCGGGAAATGATAGAAAGACTTGGAAAGTGAAGGCTCTTATAATTACTTCGATCAAGTGTGATTGTGTAATTGGCAAGAAGACCTCCCCCCGAAGTGTTTTTAAAACTTATAAGGCTAATTTAACATTTGAGGACGAATGTTTTAAAGGGGGGGAGGATGTTATATCCGGTAATTTTGCGTATTTGGAAAACTTGGAACTAACCTTGACTTGTAAGGAATAAGGTCATGTTTGGATTTTTCTTAATATTTGTATGCCGGTTATGGAAGTATGGATGTGGAGATATCGAGCGAGGCTAAGGACAAAATTGGAATTTTGAAAAATTGGTTTTATGAATTTCAAGTTTAGCCAACAATTGGGCTAAAAAAAAATAATAAGAAAGTGAGGCCCAACTTGGAGAGGGGTGGCCGGCCATGAAGTGGCCCAAGCCCATGTCATATTTTATCATATGATAAATATGATTAAGAGGGACCAAATTGTTCATTCTCTAGAGTTTTCAAGAGATCAAGACAATTCAAGAAGAGCAAAAAAAAAAAAAAAAAGGGCCATTCGGCCGTGAGTGAAGGAAAAAGAAGGGAAAAAGGAAAAAAATTCTTGGAGCTCAATTCTTGGTTAAAAAATCCATCTCTTTAGGAATTACTACTAAGCTCAAGATCCTCTCCAACATGGTATAATTTTTAAGGCAAGGAAGTGTTTATGTTGGCAAGGAGAACCTAGTGGAAGAGGTAAGAATTTCATGTTTTCTTTTATGTTATGGAAGATTTATGAATGTTAGAATAAGTGAAATTGCATGGAAATCATGGAATTGTGATTGTGTGTGTGTAAGCCGTGTGTGTGTGTGTTGTGTGGTAGCCGTGGGATGTTGTAGGGTGGAGGAAAATGGTTGAACTTGTTTAGCATGTTGATTATGTTGTTATGGCCTTATGAAGTAAATAAAAAGTATGAAAATTTTGTGTGTTGTGAATGTGTGTGTGTTGGCCGTGTGTATCAAGATGAAGGGGAGGATATGAATCAAATTATTTGGTATGTTAATTGTGTTGTTGGAGTCTTGTGATGAAAATGGAAGGCCAATGGTCTTAGTTGGCATGAGAAAGTTGTTGCTAAGTTGTTGTCGGAAAGTATGTGATTTTATTATAGTTTATGTAATTATGGAAATGAAATTGTAAGATGTAAATTATGATGGTTGTTAATGGAATTGAAAGGTAAAAATATGTTACGGAAGGTTATGTTGAAAAATTAGAAGTGTTGGATGAATTATGGCTTTGGTGGAAAGTTTGTATATTTCGTATATCTTGAGAATATATTGTAGAAATGCTATGAAATGCTTCCGAATTATATTGTAATGACCTTGATTAGTAATGAATGAGAGCATGTTGGTATTGATTTAGGAGTGTGAAGTCGAAATGAGAATTTTTGTATTATGTCGGAAAGTAAACTAATTGTGTTATATTGTGATTTGTGGTGATTGTTATTGTTGTTGGTGTTGTTGTTGGGTTGTTGTTGATTGTTCTGGCCGAGTTGAATTCTCGGGGATGCTATATGTATAGGGGAGACGCTGCTCGAATTTTTGTAGAAAGGTATAAGTTAAGATTCAAGTTCTAAAGGCTTGAAATTGCTAATTAGTAATAATGACCATTTGTAGATTTTGAGAACGGGAATCGAAATTGGACGAGCGTAAAAGCGTAACCAAGGTATGTAAAGTCTTGCCTTTCGTTCTTTGGCATGTTAAGTATAACGAGGCTTGAAAAAGAGCCTCGAACGCATGCTTCTCACCCTCCGAGATTGAAAATAGCTCTAAATCATTTAAGTAAGATTGAATTGTTCCTTTACCTTTAGTAGGGAAAATTGCCTATATATGTATAATTTCCATATATATCGGAATATAAGATGATTATAGGCAGCCCTAAGGTTTATTATCCATAATTTACGTACGCCACTATGATTGGGTCCGAGGTGGGCCCACAAAACCCCGATGTTTTGTAAGGCATAAATTGACTCCGTTTGTCCGATCTTCTTTAGTTAGCTCTTGGCTACCGTTCTGCTATCATATGATAATTGTTATATATATATATATATTTATATATATAGTATGACATCCCGGAACGATTCTGATATTCGTCCGAAATAATATATCGTGCCATCCCAAATGACACGTATGCGTATCTATTATGACTATGATCCGATAATTACGATTGGACTTATCTTCGAACTATTTCGGTTTCATTAAGTACGTATACGTATGTATATGGTTTCTCATTGATACGTTCGTGGATGCCTCAATGCTTCCTTCATTGACGCCGAGCCGGGGCCTGATTCGTGCATTTCCCTTGCGCATTGTTCACGCGTCCCTATGTGCGGGCCGGGATCTGTTTACATCGATTATGATACGATTATGTGATATTATGGGGATGGCGGCCGGGATGGCATTTGATTTGATACGCGGATGTCCACCGCGTCCGTACTAAGAGGGCGGGTTCTATTACGCGTCCCTTATTAAAGGGCGGGATCTGATATATGATATGTATATACGTATATGCTATATGACTGTATGAATGATCGAGACTACGATTTGGATAAGGATAAATGTCACATTACGCACGTCGATTGACTACGATAACCGTCATACTTCGAGTTACTGGTTTTTGAAACACATGCCGGTACACCTCATCTCGGACTATGTTTACGATTTATAATCACCTCTGTGCATTTGATTTGCGTTGTGCTTCCGTCGCCACATTTTTGTACCTGCGTCCGTATTAAACTTCGTCTACTACTCACTAAGTCGACATATTATGATTGTCGGTATACTCGTAAGTACGACCGCTACGGATCCGATTACGTACATTATGATTTTACATATTTGACTACGATTATGATTATGTATGTTATATCTACGCTTTACATACTCGGTACACCTTCGTGCGATCCCTGTTCTTCGGGGGGCTGCGCTACGTACACCCGCGGTACGGACGCGCCCTCGAGATACGCCACCAGCTTAGGGTACGTGTTCTGCTGTCGGAGAGTGCTTCTTTTGATCCGGAGCTGATATTTTGGTATATATCTTCTGTTGTTTGTCTTCTTTGTACATATGGTCTTTTGGGTACGGCGGGGCCACTAAGTCCCGTCTTCGGTCGATATCGTATGTTAGAGGCACATGTAGACATGAATGTGGGTTGTGGGTTACTCTTGTTCGTATATATATGTACGCGTACGTGACGCGCGACTATGATAGCCTCGACGACTTATGTGTAGGTATAAGTATTTTTATGTATACATATTTTCGTGCGATGTATTTTATATACGTATGAATTTACATATGTCTAAATAGGAACTTTGGTACGGATCCGTCAGGTAGGTACGTATGGGTGTCCAGTTAGGACACCAGTCGCGGCCCACGGGGTTGGGTCGTGACACCAGATTAAGGATTAAAAATCAAAGATATAGCCTTGGTAATAGTACTACGAAAGAATGTGAAGGTAAAAGAGATGACTTGAGAAGTTAAGAAAGATATGAGATCCAAGTATCCGCATTTATCTCCATTACTAAAGGAAATCTAGATTGAGACATTATAACCTTCAGGTTGGTAGCATTACAGTTACAGAGGAAGCTCTGCTAAAACTTCCATAAGATCTCTAAGAGTTTAACATTCGAGGACGAATGTTTTTAAGGGGGGGGGGGGGAGAATGCTACACCTCGAATATTTTCGTGTCGTTTGCGTTGTGAGTAAACTAACATAAGCTTAGAAAGGTCATGGAACCCTTATAAGGTTAAAGAATACTCTTAACAAGTGTTAAGAAAGTGTCTACAGGCTCCGGGATCAAGCAAATCGAAGAAAATAAGTTTGTCAAAAATTTGAAAAAATTTGGCAGAATTTTGGACAGAAATTTTTCATCAAATTTAGAGAGGTATATATTTTAGCATATGAAGAGTTTTTAAGTAAAGTAAAAGCCTAAAATGAAGTTCGGGAAGTTTAGTTTCCAACGCAACAAACCGCGCGTCAATCCGATATAGGAATCAAACGTTATGAGCATTTTAAGTCAGACTACTAGAGCAAGGATTAACTCTGCGCGAACGCCCCCCAATGTGGCGCGAACGCGCTAAGCAAATTCTAGGTTGGTGCAAGCTGACTCTAGAACTTTATAAAAGGGGATTTAGCCTCTCATTTTTCATCCAAACACCCCTAACCCTCTCCCAAACTTTCTGGAACTTTCCCCCAACTTCCGTTCATAAAATTTTAATGCAAATCAATTGTAATCTCTGGATTTAGGTTCGGACAGCGTATAGTTCCGACTATAATATCATATTGCGGGGAATCTTAGCTTGAAATCAAGGTGAATATTGAAGATATTGTGGTTCTAGTGGTAAAAGGTATGAATCTTTCCGTATTGATATTTATTTAGTTTTAATTACGGAGGTAGAGCTATTAAATGATCGTATAACGAATTTGTTAGCTGAGAAATTGGAGAAACATAGTGTGGGATGTTTTATGGAATATTTGTGTATTGATGATGAAGTGGTTGGTGTTAGTGTTGTTGTGATTGGTTGTTGGTGTTGTGATTTCGGGCTAGGGATATGACGATAGGCCAAATAATAGCATGAATCGTTTTATATGTAGATTGCGAGACCGGAAGTAGGTTGGAAAGTAGAGAAGTGAACTTTCAGGTATGTTAAAGCTAGTCCCTTTCTTTCTAAAGGCATGATTCCTTTCTTATGAACATATATATGTTTTCCATAACATCCTTATTCTCAAAAGCTAAAAGTTCATGATTCTCAAGGTTCCTCTATTGCTAAAGATAAGTATGTTCCATGATGATAATGATGATGATTCTATTTTTGGAGATTCCAAAGCTTATGGATTTGATGCTATTATGAGATTATCGAGCTTATTTCATGATTTCCTTGATTTTATCCATTGTTGTTGATCTCACCTCATAATACTTGTTCCTTCGAGGTAAGACATAGCGATGATGATAATTCCATTCCTAATGCTATCCAATTTCATCATTCTTGATTCTCTCATGACACTATTGGTCTACAATAATTGAACCTCTAAGGAAATATATAGTGATAATGATAATGATGATGTGCTCTTATTTACGTACTCTTATATATGTATATATATAGTCATGTGTGATACTGAGCCTATGTGGCCGGGTACGAGATATACTGCACACCGAGCCTATGCGGCCGGGTACGAGATATATTGCGCGCGCACTACTGCAGTTGGGTACGGATGTTACAGAGCCTTACTATGGACAGGTACGAATATTACCGAACCTTATTATGGTCGGGTACAGATAATACCGAGTCTATATGGCCGGGTACGGTATTGTATTGTATTATATTGCATTGTATGATATTGTATAGGTAGGTATGTGGATGTATGAAATGTTTCTCCTAGAGAAAGGGTAAGTAAGTACGACGAATGTCTTAAGAGGTATCATAAGGTATAAACGATTCTTTTATCTTATGCTATTCTTCATGCTTTTATCATGTTACTATTCATGTCTTACATACTCAGTACATTATTCGTACTGACATCCTTTCTTGCGGACGCTATGTTCATCCTCGCAGGTAAGCAGGGAGAGGGATTTGACCCTAGGTGATCTATCAGCGATTCCCTTTGGAGTGCTCCATTTGCTTCGGAGCTGCAGTCTATTGGTATTACACTTTTGTGTATATACTTGGACATGGCAGAGTCCAGTCCCATCCTTATGAATTCATTTATTCTATATAGAGGATCGTAGACAGATGTACGTAGCTAGCCATTCCATACTGTTGTCTAATATTTCGGCAGCCTTGTCGGCTTGTGATGATGGGCGTAATTGTTGATGATTATAAAGAAATATGCCGCTATCTTGTAACATATGCCCTTATTGATTATTATAACCATAAGTTATCTTTGTGGTCCACCTAAAAATGATTATTAGATGTATGTTTAGAGGTGGTCGGTAGGTTAGCTTCGGGTGCCTGTCATGGCCCTCTGGTTGGGTCGTGAAACCCACATGCAACTTACCGCACTAAGTACATCGCTTAAAATATAATTTTGGAACCATTCTGATGCATGGGGAATTACCAAGCCTAGGAACTTTGAGCTGGCTCAAAATGAGCGGTCCTATCAAACCTGGGTCCTAAAAAACTGTAGAGGCGCACTAGCTGCTGAATGAGCTGAGCGCCTGGAGAACTACTGCCTCGAGCCACCTTTGAACTCACTATCGAACCCCGAAGATATGGCCCTTTTACTCGGACCCCTGTCATGCTCGTGCTCAACCCTCTGCTGCTGCTAGGGCTCCTCAAGATTCAGAGCGTGTGCCTGAGTGCAGGAAATATCCATACCTAGCTAAAGTGAGGCCGTGCAATCATCAATCAAATGTGGCCCCAATCCCCTCACAAATCGGTGGACGCGATCTCCCATATCAGCTACCCTAGCTAGAGCATATCTAGCTAATGAATTAAAATGTAGGCTATACTCTCGAGCACTCATGTTCCCCTGCCTAAGATTCAAAAACCTATCAGCTCTGGCCCGTCGAATTTTTGGCAGTAAATAATGTCGAAGGAAGGCATCTACGAACTCCTGCCTTACAGGTAGAGGCGCATTAACCCCTCTAGAAGACATCCAGGTATCATACCAATGAATGGCCACATCCCGTAATCTGTAAGAAGCCAACTCTACCGACTCAGTATCTGAAGCATGCATCACCCGCAACGTCCTCAGCATCCCATCGATAAAGTTCTGCGGGTCCTAATCCAACTTTGAACCAAAGAATTCTGGAGGGTCTAAATTAATAAAATCACGAACCCTGGCGCTAACAGCTCTATCACAAAGACCCGTACACGATCGGGCACGGCGGCTACTAAGCATTATAGGCGAATAACCTCTCTCATTTCGATCAAGGCATACGGTGGAGAAACTAGGGGTCTTGGGTGAGCTCCTCTATGCTCCTCTAGAGCGGGCGGAGTATGGGTGGTCCGAGATGGTACATCATTTTGGGACTCGCCCTCCTCAACATCTATATGCAGTACCCGTCCAGACCTCCTACCTACCTCTGACTTGCCCTTCTAGGTGCCTGACGCTTTCCTTGTTACAGGAATTTCTTAAATAATAGCATATTGTCAGAAAAGGGGGAATCCTTATAACATGGCTCGATCGGATGATCTAGGATGAGAAAGAAAGGTCAATCATTTCTAAATGCCCTGTAGCCTCCTGTTTATAAGTGTGGCGCTCTTCACACCCATAAACAAGACTCTACTGGACACGGCTCATAGACAAACCCTAGGACGAAATGCTCTAATACCACTTTTGTCACGACCCAACCAGAGGGCCATGACGGGCACCCGGAGCTAGCCGATCGAGTACCTCAAGACGTACATCTCATAGTCATATCTAAGTGGGCCATAGAGGTAACTTATAAATATCACATCTAGAAGGGGCACATGCACAAAGATATATATATGAATGTACATAATCAAACTGTTCCCATATATATGAGTCGACATGGCTGACAAAGGATATATCAAAAATATAGATGGAGGAGGTCATAAAACATCTAGCTGCACACATCTGTCTGAGAGCCTCTACATAAAATACTTAACGTAGTAAGGATAGGACAGGACCCCTCCAAGCCCGTATATACACAAAAGAATCATACCACTATGAACTGCAATCCCAGAATAATGGAGTGCTCCTGGACCAACGCTGAAGGGGCAGCTTAAAGATTTGTACCGTCTCCCAGTCTACCTACGGGCATGAATGCAGCGTCCATAAACAAAAAGACATCAGTACGGACAAAGTACTGAGTATGTAAGGCATGAGAGTAACATAAGAGAGACATAAAAAAAACTATAATGTAAGTGAATGCAACCAGTATGTCTGAACTATCCCTGAGATTAAATCACGTATATAATTTCTATACATCTGGACTGCTTCTGAAAATTGATAATATGTATAAATACGGTGCATGTATGCATGAGGTCATACATATATATATATATATATGCGTATATATGTATATATGCGTATATAACGCCTGTCAAGCCTCTGTAGGCATCCCATCATATTATATTGGCCAGCATCATCATCATCATCAACATCATCATCATCATTGTATCATCATATGACCAGCTGATCAGGTGGTAATGTGTATATAATGCCGTCACCTTCCCCATACCCCATATATATATATATATATATATATACACACACACACACACACACACACATACACAATACATAATATACGCGCATATAGCGCCTGAGGGGTCTCGGGTTTGTATATGCATATGTGTATATATATAAGTGCAATGCAATGCATAAAACATGATAGGAGTACATGTTATATCCCGTATTTTTGTACATTGGAATATTTTTAAGCTAATCGAGATACGTTAAGGACAAGATTATTTCGGGATGTGAGATAGAGACTTTTTGTCCCCGATTTTAATTAGTACACGAATTGCTTATAAATTTTAAATGGTATAGAAATATTAATGGAGATTAGGGATTAATTAACCATGATTAAATTATTAAGTGGGGATTAAGACTAATTATCACTAATTAAATGATTAGTGGGCCGTGTGGACCCCACCATGGCATGGCCAAATCTGATTGGCCCATGCCTTGAGTGGGACACGTGTCCAACTTATAGGCTGCATATATAATGTATGCTTGATGACTAATAAGACCAGCCACTATCATATTTCATCTTCAACATTGTGAAACCATAGAGATAGAGAGAGAAAGCTCTCGGCCATGGCTGTCCATGGTGGAGCATAAAAGTTGTGATTCAAATTCAATTTTTCCAAGGTATTCTAAGTCAATTGAAGGTCATAAGAGTGAGAATTAACCATTGAAGGGCAGCAAGAATACTTGTCTTTGATTTCACTAATTCCATCCACGTTGAGAAGTCAAGTTGCTAAGGTAAGGTTTGATCATTTTCTACATGTTTTAGTAGGGATTTGGACTTGTTGTAACTTGGTAAATATGAATTGAATCCATGAAATTATGTGTGTTGGTGTTGAAGCATTGTTGAAGCCGTAGGGGGCTGTTTTGTGTAGAAATAGTCTGTGATTGTAACTAGTGTTTTGGTTGATGTTGTCATGGTTTATGTGATGAGAATGAAGGAATTAAATGGTTAAAGTTGAATTTGTATTTGTTAGGTGGGCTATTGTAGAACTTAATGTGATGTTAATGTAATTTTCTTGCATATGAATGGATGATGTTGTTGTCGTGTGATTGCTGGTATAGTTCATGAACTTGGATGAAAAGGTTGTATTAAGTAATGTATAATGAATGTAGATGGTTCGTTTGGCATGTTCATAGGTGTTCGTGAGATTATCGGGCATCTCTTTATGTTGTTAGTTAGGGGCTGTTTTGGATATGTCGTTGATGTTTTTGTTGAGCTTGGAAGGTTAAGTATGATTAAGGTTATACATTATGTTATTATATTGGTTGGGCTGCTATAGGGTCGTGTAGACGAAAATATTATGACTATGGATCATTAAGAATAACTTGAATATGTCGTAGTCGTATGTGGATTACTATCGAATGTTGTAAATGTGGGCTGTTTGGAATGTTGTGCACGGGGTACATTCGGAGTATTCTCAAATCTTGTCTCGAATAGCCTTGATATAGTACTTGAACGTGTGGTTATTGATGTTGGCTTATTTGTTATGCAGTTGGTTGAATATAAGGGAAATGTCGTCTAATTTTCTAGAAAGGAGTCACTAACGTCAGAATACGTTTTGAACCTTCCCGTAGCTTAACCATAATTCTTGACGTCTTAATATAGGTTGAGACGCTTCGGGCAGCGTATACGTGTTGTGTTGAAAATAAGCGCTAAAGGTATGTAAAGTGTCACGACCCGAGCTACGGGCCGCGACGGGTATCCGGGTCTAACCACCGAACACCGCTCATATTCCTGCTTATCTGCTATCATTCATACTATATACTCGTAATCATATAAAACTGTCATTTTCTGGAATACATTAACCTTTATAAACATAAGCCCTTCGGCTATCAAAATAATATACATATATATACACATACATATATGCGGAGACCATGGGGCCATACTATCCACACATGCGTGACTACGAGCCTCTAATGGAATACTAGACATATAGACGGGACGGGACCCCGTCGTGCCCAAAATATGAATATACAAATATGTACCAAGAGAATAATCAATAGCATGATGGAGTGCTCACAAAAGACTCGGCTCCTAGGGATCGGCACCGTCTCCCGCCTTTTTGTGGGCATGAACACGGTGTCCGAAGAAAGGACGTCGGTACGAACATTGTGCGAGTATGTAAGGCAAGAGTGAAACAACATAATCCGGAGATCGTAAATCATGAGATGAGGGTATAAACTGTACACTCTTTACATATGAACCGATTTTTCATGTACATACATCATATACAAATACATCACATACATTATCATAACATGCAAGCATCGTCACATCAATCATGCATCATCACATCGTTACCCGCGTCCGGGCAACTATCCCATGCACCCACTAGTGGTGACATGTCCGCCCTTTTCTCGGTGCGGTGGAATCATAGCAGCCCGCCGTAGCGGTGACATGTCCGGCCAATTAGGCGCGGTGGAATCATAGCAGCCCGCCGTAGCGGTGACATGTCCGGCCAACTAGGCGCGGTGGAATCATATAACATGAAACTCATATACTTGTCATCATTAATATTCATTTCATGAACATATCATGGCCTATCACGATTTTACCATAATTTAGCATCCTTAGTTACATATACATATACGTACATTAAGCTTAAGAGCGGCTATGTTTATGTCGGGGTGACGTAAGGTCGTAAACCCCCGGTCATGTTATGGAATGAGCATAAGCATCATATCTCACCTTGGAGGGATTTACAATTTAAGGTGAGTACATATAAGAAGGAATGCCAATGGATCGTGATCATCATTATTGATTTCGCAAGAACATCATATCTTGGTCTCTAGAGTCGTTATCGCATTCATAGCATATTTCTTGTCCCGTCTCGTTATTCATGAACTTAGACTTTCATCTCTAGAAACGTAGGAGATTCATGAAAGAAGAGGGAAATTATACATAAGATTCATGCCTTAGAAGGAAGGGTAATGCCTCACATACCTTTTGTCGTTAACTACTTTACAACTTGCTCGTCCTCCTTTAACGTCCTCGCTTCTACCTTCAAGAGAATCCGTATCGTCGTTAGCCAGGCAATTACAAAACCATGCCTCTTAAGGCTAAAGAAAATTGGGCAGCGTTTCCTTTGTTTATACTACTTTCCGCCACATTCCATATCAACTCCCACACTCATAACAACCATCACAATATCGCTAATAACAATCGTCACTCATTCCCATGATTCGCATTTCATAATTTCACTTAAATTCTCCATATTCATGACTAAGGTTTATTATCACATTCATTCACTTGTAATACTTATTCCATGCTTTAAATATCATTTATAACACATTCACAATCTCCACATAATCATTTTCGTGATTCATCGCAACTACTATTCAACAATGACATTATTCCCCCATTTATGACCCATTTTCTTTACTCTTTCATAATCTAAGTGTTTCATCTTAATAATACTTCAATCAACATCTAAAGTTCATGAAACTTACCTCAAATGGTAGAGGAATAAACCTTGAATGATGATATACCTTCTAGCACAAAACCCTATTTCTTCTCTCTTGGAATTCCTTGACTTTAGTAGCTTTAATGGAGTTCCTTAAGCTTGATTCTCTTGATTTCTTGCTGTTGATCCTTGATTCACTTAGTTTTCTTGGGGAAGAAATGTTTAGAAGTTTCTAGAGGTGTGGAGAGGGTGAAGTCGTGGTTGAGAAATGAATAAAATGAAGTGGACTTAACATTTAAAGACTTGGAGAGGTTCGGTAGGAGTGGGACTTCCACGGACGGCTTCACGGTCCGTGGAACCCTTTGTTGGCCGTGGAACTGGTCGTGGTTCACGACCAGCCAGCCACACTTTGCTGGCTGTTCCACGGACACATCCACGGGTCGTGGAACATTGTGCTGTCCGTGGAACATGGCCGTGGAACTCACGGTTCCACCGAATGGTTCCCGTCGTTTCGTTTGATCTCCAATCCTTATGAACCCTTCTTGGCACTTGTTTATCACTTCGTTATTAATCTAGGGGATGTCATAACTCTTCCCCACAACATCCTTAAGGTATCCCTAACCCCCATACTCATAGTTTGCGTCCAATACACTAACTTATAACTCGTTTCCCTTAACGACTTTCTTGCTCCAACTCGGATGCCTTTGGAATCTTGGTTAGGACTGTCAATTTCTACTTCTTGCTTATCCCACCTCGCATACGTCATGTCCTTCGCGAGTCTACATACTTATATACTAAGGGGAAATTTCCGAGGTGTAACATTCTTCTCCCCTTTTGGAACATTCGTCCTCGAATGTTAAGTCATCGAGGATTCTACAAAAATTTCGCCAGAGTTTCCCCTGTAATATGGCGATACCATCCTGTCACAACAACCCATAATATCATTGCCTCACAGGGCTACAACACAATAGCAATATAGATTGGCCACACACGACCCATATACATAAAAATAAAGCATACATACCTTATTGTCCCGATGTTTCATCATGTATCTCTTCTGGGGTTGAAATAGGTGCGGATAGGTGGATTTCATCTTTTCTTCCGCCTCCCAAGTCATTTCTTCTCGGTTGTTATTCCGCCACAGGACCTTGACCGAAACTACTTCTTTATTCCGAAGCCTTCGTACTTGCCTGTCTAATATGGCAATAGGGACCTCTTCATAAGTTAGCTTTTCTGTGATTTGACATCATTTGCTGGTACAATCTTCGTGGGATCTCCAACACATTTGCGGAGCATTGAGACATGGAATACTGGATGAACTAATTCAAGCTCTGAAGGCAAGTCTAACTCATATGCTACTTGACCCACCTTACGGATGATTTGGTAAGGTCCGATATATCGCGGACTCAATTTTCCCTTTTTGCCAAATCTCATCACTCCTTTCATTGGTGACACTTTCAAGAATACCCAATCATTGACTTGAAATTCTAGATCTCGTCGGCGGTTGTCCGCATAAGACTTTTGGCGACTTTGGGCCGTCAATAATCGATCTCGGATCATTTTGACTTTTTCCACCGCTTGTTGAACTAATTCGGGGCCTATCAATTGTATTTCTCCGACGTCAAACCATCCAATCGGAGATCTACATTTTCTTCCATACAGAGCTTCATACGGAGCCATTTGAATACTGGAATGATAACTATTGTTATAGGCAAATTCGATTAAGGGTAAGTGGTCATCCCAACTACCACCAAAATCTAAAACACATGCCCTTAACATATCTTCCAAGGTCGTATAGTGCGCTCGGCTTGTCCGTCGTCCGCGGATGGAATGCCGTGCCGAGCTTCACTTGAGTGCCTAGACCCTCTTGGAAGGATTTCCGAACTTGGCGTAAATTGTGCTCCTCTCCGTACGTAATGATAGATATTGGAATACCATGAAGCCTCACAATCTCCTTAAGATATAACCTTGCATAATCCTCCGCCGAATACGTAGTTCGATTTCGGGAGAAAATGAGCTGCCTTTGTCAATCTATCCACGATCACCCACACAGAATCATACTTACTTCGGGAACGAGGTAGTCCTACAACGAAATCCATATTGATCACTTCCCATTTCCATGTAGGAATTTCCATCGCTTGCAGTAATCCCCCTGGCTTCTGATGTTCTACCTTTACTTGCTGGCAATTTGGACATTTGGCCACAAATTCTGCTATGTCTCTTTTCATGCCGTCCACCAATACATCGATTTAAGATCATGGTACATCTTCGTCGTTCCGGGATGAATAGAATACCGAATAGTGAGCTTCCTCTAAGGATTCGGCGGCGTATTCCGCCACATTCGGGACACATAGTCTATGCCTTGATATCTAAGAACCCCATCTGCCGAGACTTCAAATGGTGACCCTCCTTTTGGGAATTTCACACTTTTATAATATTCCAATTTTGGATCCTCGCATTGTCGTTCTTTTATCTCCATATTCAAGGATGAAGCTGTAGGATCATTAACACTAATTCCTGCATCACCTGAGTCGATTATACGCACTCCAAGATTCGCCAACTGGTGGAGTTCATGAATTAGCTCTTTCTTCTCTGGGGGGACTTCACATAAGCTACCCATTGATCGGCGGCTAAGCGCGTCAGCCACTACATTCGCTTTCCCGGGGTGGTATAAAATATTAGCATCATAATCCTTCAATAATTCTAACCACCGCCTCTGTCGCAGGTTCAGCTCCTTCTGTTTGAAAATATATTGAAGACTCTTATGATCTGTATAGATATCGACATGTACGCCATACAAGTAATGTCTCCACATTTTCAATGCATGAATAACTGCGGCCAATTCGAGATCATGAGTTGGGTAGTTCTTTTCATGTTTTCGCAGCTGTCTTGAAGCATAAGCAATGACTCTTCCATGCCGCATTAACACACATCCACCCCCACACCCGAAGCGTCGCAATATACCACATAGCCATCCGGTCCTTCGGGAAGTGTCAAGATTGGGGTTGAGGTCAACTTTGTCTTTCAACTCTTGGAAGCCGCGCTCACAAGCGTCATTCCACCGGAATTTGGCCGACTTCGGGTTAACTTCGTCAATGGGGCTGAAATAGAAGAAAAGCCCTCTACGAATCTTCTATAATAACCGCCAAACCCAGAAACTACGAACTTCGTAGGTGTCGTAGGTCTTGGCCAAGTCTTTCTTGCTTCAATCTTCGAGTGTCGACTCTAATGCCATCACTTGAAATCACATGCCCCGAAATGTCACCGAGTTTAGCCAGAATTCGCACTTTGAAAATTTAGCATACAGCTCTCGAGCTCGAAGAATGCCAAGGACAATACGTAAATGATCCGCATGTTCTGATTCTGTGCGAGAATATACCAGGATGTCATCGATAAATACTATCACAAATAGATCTAGAAGAGGCCTGAATACATTGTTCATTAGGTTCATAAACACTGCGGGGGCATTCGTTAACCCGAATGACATCACTCGGAATTCATAATGGCCATATCTCGTTCGGAATCTTTGTCTTGGGAATATCTTCTTCTCGACTCTAACTTGATGATAACCGGATCTCGTAGTCTATTTTTGAAAACCACTTGGCACCCTGTAGCTGATCAAATAAATCGTCGATCCTGGGAAGAGGGTATTTATTCTTTATTGTCACCTTATTAAGCTGTCTATAATCAATACACATTCGTAGGGAGCCATCTTTCTTCCTCACAAATAGAACTGGTGCTCCCCACGGAGAGGATGAACTGGGTCTAATAAACCCCTTCTCGAGCAAATCCTTCAACTGGGCCTTTAATTCCTTCAGTTCCGCCGGAGCCATTCGATAAGGAGGGATAGAAATAGGCTCAGTATCCGGCAGCACATCAATAGTGAACTCAATTTCCCTTTCCGGAGGAAGGCCTGGGAGCTCATCTGGGAATACGTCCGGAAACTCGTTTACCACCGGAACAGATTGGAGAGTTGGAGACTTTGCTTCCGTGTCATGAACTCGGACTAGATGGTAGATATAGCCTTTAGCTATCATTTTCCTTGCCCTAAGGTAGGAAATAAACCTACCCCTTGGAGTTGCCGTGTTACCTTTCCATTCCAGCACGGGTTCTCCCGGAAATTGGAATCGAACTAACTTCATTCGGCAATCAACATTAGCATAACATGAGGCCAACCAATCCATACCCATAATTACATCAAAGTCTATCATTTCAAGCTCCACTAGATCAGCCTTGGTTTGGCGACCGCATAAGACAACTATACAATCTTTATACACTTGTTTCGCTATCACGGGATCACCAACCGGAGTAGATACCTCAAAAGGTTTAATCGGCTCGGGCTTCACCCCAATACGGTTAGCAACATATGGAGTAATATAAGATAGCGTAGACCCGGGATCTATCAATGCATATACATCATGAGAGAATACAGACAGTATACACTGTAACCACATCCGGGGACGACTCGAGATCCTGCCGTCCGGCTAAAGCATATAATCGGGGTTGTGTGGCACCTGACGTAGATGCTCCCCCTCGGCCCCTACCTCGGCCTGAAGAAATCTGGGGAGTTTGGCCCGTCGGGCGTACGGAAGAAGAACCTGCTACGGACCCTGTGGGCTGAGCCCCACCTCTGTCATACCTCGAGGGACAGTCTCGCATCAAGTGTCCTACCTGCCCACAATTGTAACATGCATCGGTGCCCTGGCGACATGGCCCTGAGTGCAATTTTTTTCGCACCGACCGCATCGGGGAAGCGGTGGTCTCCCCCGACCGTAATCTCCTCCAAAGCGGGGACACGGGGCCCTCGAACTCTGACCCTGTCCGGATCGATAGGAACGATCAGATCTCCTGCCTGTAACCCGGGGATGTGCACTCGTCACTGACTGACCTGAGTGTCCGGAATATGTCTGCTTGGATCCACCTCTATAATCACCCCGTGCCCATAGATCTTGCCCGTTTGCCTTGCCCTCTATCAACGTTGTCACGATCACCCCTGCGGAGGTTCGCCCCTCTAGATTTTGGGCATGGGCTTGGATACGGGAAATGTCCATCCCGTCCCGCAACGAGGCCGTTAACAATCCTTAAATAGATGTGGCCCTAAGCCACTCACAAACTCGTATACCCCTGTCGCCCATATCGGCTACCATTGTAGGAGCATATCTAGCCAAAGAATTGAATTGAAGGTCGTATTCCGGGCACTCATATTCCCTTGCTTTAAATTCAGAAATCTGTCCGCTCTGGCTCGGCGGACCTCGGGAGGTAAGTAGTGGCGAATGAAAGCATCAACAAATTCTTGCCACACGGGAGGAGGCGCATTTTCTTGCCTCGATGCTCTCCAGTTATTATACCATAAAACCGCCACATCTCGGAGTCTATATGATGCCAACTCCTTTCGATTCGGTCTCGAAGCATGAATAATCCGCAACGTCCTCAACATTTCGTCAATAAAGCCTTGCGGGTCTTCATCCGGCTTGGACCCAAAGAATTCCGGAGGATTGAGGCTCATGAAGTCACGAGCTCTAGTACTAGTTGCACGATCACTTGGGCCCGCATTTTGCCTCTGTGCCTGAGCGGCAACCAGTTGTGTCAGTAAATTAATAGCCTCGGCTACTTGTTGGCCCGAAGCAGTCGGTGGAGGAACTGGAGGGATAGGAGCTGGAACAGAAGCCCCTTCTTGCCCCTCTGTGATAGGAGGAGTAGTGGAGGCATTAGATAAAGCCTCGTGATGTGATTCCCCTTCCTCTATATTCATAGGCGGCTCTCTTTCCGCCCGCCTCTTTGTCGTAGTCTTGCCCTTCTGGCGGCTTTAGCTTTTGGCGGCATTTCTGAAATCATAGCACATTCGTTAGGGAGGAGTATATCTTATACACGGCTCTATCGCACGATCTCATATGAAGAAGGATGGTCATTTTTCCTAAATGCCCTGTAGCCCCTTGTTTATTAGCGTGGCGCGCAACACACCATAAACAAGACTCTACTAGACACGGCTCGTAGACACTTCCTAGGACTGAACTGCTCTGATACCACTTTTTTCACGACCCGAGCTACGGGCTGCGACGGGTATCCAGGTCTAACCACCGAACACCGCTCATATTCCTGCTTATCTGCTATCATTCATACTATATACTCGTAATCATATAAAATCTCATTTTACGGAATACATTAACCTTTATAAACATAAGCCCTTCGGCTATCAAAATAATATACATACATATACATGGAGACCATGGGGCCATACTATCCACACATGCGTGACTACGAGCCTCTAATGGAATACTAGACATATAGACGGGACAGGACCCCGTCGTGCCCAAAATATGAATATACAAATATGTACCAAGAGAATAATCAATAGCACCTCCGGATGATGGAGTGCTCACAAATCAGCTACTGGCTCCTAGGGATCAGCACCGTCTCCCTGCCTACCTGTGGGCATGAACACAGTGTCCGAAGAAAGGACGTCAGTACGAACATTGTACTGAGTATGTAAGGCAAGAGTGAAACAACATAATCTGGAGATCGTAAATCATGAGATGAGGGTATAACCTGTACACTCTTTACATATGAACCAGTTTCATGTACATACATCATATACAAATACATCACATACATTATCATAACATGCAAGCATCGTCACATCAATCATGCATCATCACATCGTTACCCGCGTCCGGCAACTATCCCATGCAGCCCACTAGTGGTGACATGTCCGCCCTTTTCTCGGTGCGGTGGAATCATAGCAGCCCGCCGTAGCGGTGACATGTGTCCGGCCGGTGGAATTAGGCGCGGTGGAATCGGGCACGGTGGAATCATAGCCCGCCGTAGCGGTGACATGTCCGGCCAACTAGGCGCGGTGGAATCACATAACATGAAACTCATATACTTGTCATCATTAATATTCATTTCATGAACATATCATGGCCTATCACGATTTTACCATAATTTAGCATCCTTAGTTACATATACATATACGTACATTAAGCTTAAGAGCGGCTATGTTTATGTCGGGGTGACGTAAGGTCGTAAACCCCGGTCATGTTATGGAATGAGCATAAGCATCATATCTCACCTTGGAGGGATTTACAATTTAAGGTGAGTACATATAAGAAGGAATGCCAATGGATCGTGATCATCATTATTGATTTCGTAAGAACATCATATCTTGGTCTCTAGAGTCGTTATCGCATTCATAGCATATTTCTTGTCCCGTCTCGTTATTCATGAACTTAGACTTTCATCTCTAGAAACGTAGGAGATTCATGAAAGAAGAGGGAAATTATACATAAGATTCATGCCTTAGAAGGAAGGGTAATGCCTCACATACCTTTTGTCGTTAACTACTTTACAACTTGCTCGTCCTCCTTTAACGTCCTCGCTTCTACCTTCAAGAGAATCCGTATCGTCGTTAGCCAGGCAATTACAAAACCATGCCTCTTAAGGCTAAAGAAAATTGGGCAGCGTTTCCTTTGTTTATACTACTTTCCGCCACATTCCATATCAACTCCCACACTCATAACAACCATCACAATATCGCTAATAACAATCGTCACTCATTCCCATGATTCGCATTTCATAATTTCACTTAAATTCTCCATATTCATGACTAAGGTTTATTATCACATTCATTCACTTGTAATACTTATTCCATGCTTTAAATATCATTTATAACACATTCACAATCTCCACATAATCATTTTCGTGATTCATCGCAACTACTATTCAACAATGACATTATTCCCCCATTTATGACCCATTTTCTTTACTCTTTCATAATCTAAGTGTTTCATCTTAATAATACTTCAATCAACATCTAAAGTTCATGAAACTTACCTCAAATGGTAGAGGAATAAACCTTGAATGATGATATACCTTCTAGCACAAAACCCTATTTCTTCTCTCTTGGAATTCCTTGACTTTAGTAGCTTTAATGGAGTTCCTTAAGCTTGATTCTCTTGATTTCCTTGCTGTTGATCCTTGATTCACTTAGTTTTCTTGGGGAAGAAATGTTTAGAAGTTTCTAGAGGTGTGGAGAGGGTGAAGTCGTGGTTGGAAATGAATAAAATGAAGTGGACTTAACATTTAAAGACTTGGAGAGGTTCAGCCGAGTGGGACTTCCACGGACAGCTTCACGGTCCGTGGAACCCTTTGTTGGCCGCGGAACTGGTCGTGGTTCACGACCAACCAGCCACGCTTTCTGCTGGCTGTTCCACGGACACATCCACGGGTCGTGGAACATTGTGCTGTCCGTGGAACATGGCCGTGGAACTCACAGTTCCACCGGAATGGTTCCCGTCGTTTCGTTTGATCTCCAATCCTTATGAACCCTTCTTGGCACTTGTTTATCACTTCGTTATTAATCTAGGGGATGTCGTAACTCTTCCCACAACATCTTAAGGTATCCCTAACCCCCATACTCATAGTTTGCATCCAATACACTAACTTATAACTCGTTTCCCTTAACGACTTTCTTGCTCCAACTCGGATGCCTTTGGAATCTTGGTTAGGACTGTCAATTTCTACTTCTTGCTTATCCCACCTCGCATACGTCATGTCCTTCGCGAGTCTACATACTTATATACTAAGGGGAAATTTTCGAGGTGTAACATAAAGCTATCCGTTCTTTCTTTTGGCATGTCTTAGATGTAAGTGATGTACGATATGAGCTTTGGGGTAATTCCATTCATAAGTTCCGAGTGTGATTCATGATTCTTATTCACTTCTTGATATTAAAACTCTTAAAGTAGTTGAGCTACTACCCCTCGAGCCTTCTATATGTTGGATAGTAGTCGGTTGTATAAGCTCCTATTCCTAAAGGCTCTACGATGACTAATGTCTCTGATTCCATAAGCTATTTCACATTATCTTGATACATGTCTATGATTCCTGAGGCTCTATTTGGATATAGTTCATAGTGATATTTAAAGAGTACTTAACATGACTATCGCTTTGATACTCGAGTGTTAGTTAGTCTACTTATTCTATTGAGTCTCAGATGATAGTTGCATATGGTTGCTCATGATATTCTACTCGTGCATACTGTTATTGTATCATTCACCGAGTCCCGGGCCGGGTATGTTATCATGCACAGCTTCACTACATTATTCACCGAGTCCCTCACTAGAGGGCCGGGTTCGGTATATGATGATATGATGATACGATGATATGATGATATGATGATACGATGATATGATTATGGCACCGAGTCCCATGATGGGCCGGGTATGGTATACGTGTACATGACTTTATTCACCGAGTCCCATAATGGGCCGGGTATGGTATATGATAATGATATGCATGATTTCATTCATAAGGCACAGGTACAGTAGTTTCTTGGCTATTATACTTGTCTCCTAGAATCCCTACTTCAGTTATGATCTTTCTTATTGTATTTCATACTTTATATACTCAGTAAATATCCGTCTTCGACCCCCCCCCTTCCTTCGGGGGGTGTTTCGTACTGCGGTACGGATACTCGCTTTGGTGATTCTCCGGCTTAGGATTTCTATTCGGCTATCTTGGAGTGCTCCGTTGTCCGGAGCCTAGACTTTTTGGTACAAATCCTTTTGATGTATACATATGTTTATCCGGGGTATGGCGGGGCCTCGTCCCGTCAAATGTTCTTGTTGATACTCTTAGAGGTACGTAGACATATGTATGGGTTGTATATAGATGTTGTTTAGGCGTGTTAGCATGATTTATGTTTTGGGACGTTCCCGTTCGTAGTGGCGACCTTGTCGGCTTGCGTATATATATATATATATATATATATATATATATATATATATATATATATATATATATATATATATATATGTTTTGGGATGTTGTATGTAGTGGCAGCCTTGTCGGCTTGCGTATATATAGTTGGGACGTTCCCATACGCTATGACAGCCTTGTCGGCTTATGTACTGTGTTATCTGTTGATGGTTGTGACTCCTCAGGAGACAGGTTTCTTTGATACATGTGACAGTTCTGAGATGACGTTCTATTTTTATAAGTTCCATATTGTGTTTAGTTATGGATTGATTATAACTAACAGGTGTGTATATGAGTGTCCAGCTCGGGCACTAGTCACGGCCTACGGGGTTGGGTCATGACAGTACAAGTGACTCTAAAGACCGAACAGGATCTAAGCAATTTTTTTCTGAAGCTAACACTATGGATCTTAAATCAAATGGATCATTCCTAACTGTAACGACCTACTTGGCCGTTATGCATGAGTTCACCATTCTACCCTTGCTAGTACTTTTCTGAGGTTAGGAATGAGTGGACCTAAATAAATTAGGTTGTGTTTATGTTGTGTTTTGTTACTTATAAGTGACTATGTGATGTGTTGTGACTTGGTTTGTTTGGTGGCTGTGTTAATAAGGCCTTAGAATGATTTTTTGAGACTATGTATAAAAATTGAATTTTTTTTGAGCTCACTGCCTAAATTGCACCACTGCAGCGGAAGAATTTTCACTGCCACTAGCCCGCTGCAGCGAGGAGGGGTCCCGCTGTAGCGAAGGTTCAATTTTGCCAATGGCCGCGGTGGTAGGCCGGGACTGACCCGTGACCGACTCGTAAGTCGTAAACCTAATTTAAATACCTTATTTCAGCCCTACTCCTCACATAATCCCAAAAACAATTCCCAAGAGCATAGAGGTGACTTTCTAAGGCAAGGGCACTATTCTCCATCAATGGTAAGCCTTAATCACTAACTTTCTTTACATAATGTTCTTACTCGATTCTTGTTTCATTCTAAGGAACTTTAATGGTAATTGAAGGGTAGAACACAATTACCAAGGAAACCCTAGAATATTAATGGGTTATTGCTTATTGTTGTTTATCGATTAAATTACCTAAGAGTAGAGATTATCGCTTCATAGCATGAGAACTTGATATTCAAATAATGGAAATTGGTTGTTGAGACCTAGAGTTCCAATAAAAATGGGAACTTTGGCTAAAATCATATTGGTAGGGTTAAAATAATTAGAGAACCCATGAATTGAGTTCATACCCCATTATTTACTAAAGCATTATGATTTCTAGACTTTGAACGTTCCGAAGAATTGAGGAAAGGAAAAGCTATTGCGGAGTGATTGCATTTTTCCAGTTTGGCTTCGAGGTAGGTTACAATTTGCTTGAGTTAGACTTTGATTAGTTGATTGTATATGTCGTAGAATCTATGGGAGAAAGTATGTCTAGGACTTCGGCTATGGAGTTTGGGTGATTGTTGTTAGTTGTATGATTTATCTGTGTAAAGTGATTCTCCATTGTTGAGGCTGATAAACTTGAATTGTATTCTGGAGATTGTTGAAAGGAAGGTGTTCATATATACCCTTCAGAGATGAGTTGCTATTAGTGACATGTTCTATTACATTGAGCAGATTGTTTGTGAGTTTTATTGTGACTTGTGTTATTGAACTATACTTCGTTGATGTTGACTTGATATGTGTTTTTGAGTCATTCCTTGTGATTTGATTATGAGACGTTATTGATGATAATTAAGATGGAACATATACATCTTTTAAGCCACATTTGATATGGGGTGATTATGCAGCCTAGTGTGAGCTCGTGGTCCGAGGTTCTTTATGGAACGAGTAGTATATGGACACCATGGGTCCCCTGCAGATCTTGGCTATTTGGGTAAAACATTACCATTTAGCATTAGTGTACAGATATATGACAGAGATGGGGCTTTATTTTTTATTTTACTTCTTTGTCTTGAGTATTGGTGTTTCATTGTTGATAATTGGTGACTTATTCTGAAAGTGGATTATTTGAGGATATTATTTGTGATTATTTTATGTATATATGCATGATACTAATCTTAATCGGCCTATGATACCTACCAGTACGCGTGTTTGTACTGACCTACAGTTGCTGCACTTTTTTTTTGTGAGTGCAGACTTTGAGCCAGAGACGTCTTCCAGACCTCGCATCGAGTTGAGGTTATTTGCTACCAGATCAGAGGGTGCGCTCCTATCCGTGCTATGCCGCCTGAAGATTTTTCTTTATTTCAGATGTCTATTTTCATCCCAGACATTATGTTTATTTTTAGATAGTATCCCTTCTTTTAGACATTGTTTGTTAGAGTCCTTGTACGGTGACTTTCAGATTTGGGGGATGTAATAGCTAGATTTTCAAACTTGATATTTATTATGTTATTGCTAGATGTTCTTTATCATTTATTCGGGAGTAATGTTTTATAATTGGCTTAAGAATTTGGAATTGGCTTGATAATGGGTTAAGGGATTAGTTCGCCCATTATAGGACTAGTATAGGTGCCACTCACGTCTGTTGGGATGTGACACTAACTCCAAGAGTAGAGTCAATATGGATTAGCGTACGTGTATGTTCAATTCACAAAGATCATGCCAAAAAGAAAGAAGGGGATAGCATTACATGCCTCGTTGTCTCCTTACTAATCAATGCCTATCTTCTCGCCTCTTTGCAAATCTACATTCAAGAGGATTCATACTAAGGTCAAGCCATTGAGACTCTCATAAGGTCAACTAATCTAATATTTGAGCTAATGAAAATCAAACAACGTTTCTTTTATATCTTTTACTTCCACCAATACTCCAAACAACACCGAAATATCAACAACAATGTTAACAATTCCATAATTAAGAGATTATATACAATTTACACTTAAATCAATCCAAAACTGGCTTCCAAATTCCATTCATAATCAACAACTACAACACAATACATTATGACTTTCCCTACCGTAATTTCCTTCACTTTTATGACTTATTAACCTCCAAATCAACTTAATATGAGTAACAAAAGGAAGAGCATACCCTACACTTGAAGAACTTCACTCACACAATCTTGTTTTTCAATCAAATCCACCACAGCTTCAACTAAAAGCAAGGACCATCATCTTCCATAAGCTAGCTTAGGGTTTTAAACCTTGATTTCCACTTGAATTAGCTTAGGATGATTATGAATGGTTGGGAGAGCTCAGAAAGTCTAGAAGGGTTTGATTTTTTGGGTGGAAATAACGACCCAAGTCGTGGCCCCTTTTAATTTTTAAAAGGAAGGAAATTTTCCACCGCCTGTAATTCGACGGCAAGGTCGACTGTTCGTTGACTTGCAACCGTCGAATGGTGACAGCCTCTGATTCTCAGAGGGCTGTTCGATGGTGCAAATTGACGGTCCGTCGACCATTCGACGGTTAGTCGAAATGGGCCGTCGAATTGCCCTGTTGTCACACTCAGTTTCTTTTGGTTCATTCAGCCTCCAATCTTCCCGATACTTGTTGAACATAACTTAAACTCCCATATACATATTATAATCATGTATAATCTCTTATGACCTTGGAAAAAATTTACTTCTAACTCCACGTCAGATATCTTACGGCGAAACTCAACGTATAAAATACAGGGTGTAAAAAATTACTTAGAATTCAATGAGTTAGAGAAAATTATTTGTGATTATCCCAATAATGAGCTCAAATTTAATGGAAATTTTATTTTAGAATTTAAGAGTTCTTCTATCTTTCTTGAAAACTCTTGTGCTTATGTGAATAGCTACTATGTGAAAGAATCCATGGGAGGTGTAATTAAGGATGCTTGGCTATATCATAAAAGTGTTAAATTTGATGCATATTTTAGGAATTTTGTGTCATCTTTGCCATGCCCATTGGAGTACTTTATTTATAGAACTATATTGGAAAGGCATGTATCATTCCCTATGGCATATAGACGTAATTTTTGTTGTGCTTATGTAAGTAAGAAAATTATCTATTGGGATGATGACGTTCACATACTTTATAGGGGTGTATTTATACATGCTAGGATTAATTGGGTTAAGTGGACACATTGTCACTATCTTGTTTTGTTTCTACCATTGTTACTTTCTATTAATGGATGTTGTTTACTAATGCATGTCTTCTTGATTTTGCAAGATTCAAATTTGTGGACGAATTATTTTCAAGAAAAGGGGAATGAAAGCATCCATGGTGGCATGCCTCCATTAAAGGTTGAGGGGTTTCAATTAGAAAGCAAGAAGATCCTTATAATGAAAGAAGAGCCCAAGAACGAGTCCAAGAATTGTAGAGAAGAATGGGCTAAGTGTTACACATGTTTTAAAGTCCAACTTCAAGTTCAAGAAGATGAAATTGGACCCACATGGAGCCCAAAAGGGGGCTGAAAGTCAACCCCACATGGATTCAGGGGGGGTGGGGGTGGGGGTTTGAAAAATCAAGCCTAAAATAGGCTCACGTTCATTCCCAAATTTTCTTAAAAGTGGAGTGGGTTTTGGTGCTAATTTGGCACCTTTTTCCTATTTTATTAGGAGAGAATCTTGCCAATTATTTTACATGCTTTCCTAGTTTAATTATAGTTAGGTTTTAGTACTTAATTATTTCCATAAAAGTAGAATTCGAATCCCATTCTATTTGGGATAGCCTTACCCTATATATAGGGTGGATTTTGTTATTTTCGTTAGACTATTATTATTATTATTTGAGAGTTTTCTCTTCTTTACACCTTTTTGTGTGGTGACTACGAATTTATCTTGCAACCCTACAAGAAGCATTCTTTACGAGGTAAGATTAATTCTTAACTTGATATTTTTGGTTCTTATTCGTAAATTAAAGAAGGTAATTAGTCTTATACTAGTTATTGTCTCTAGTTTCTTGGAAATAGGGGTCTGGATCATCTTTTGATCTAAGTTGTTGAATTGAATCTATTATTATCATAATTAGCTTTAATCCGTTAATTTTGAATACTAAGATCAATTAGGGTCTTAGCATTTAATCTTGAAATTTGGGAATTTTATTATTGAATTTCGCCTATCTTTACATTCTTGTCTTTAATCTTCGTATTTTCGCTTCCGCATTATAATCTTATTTATTCAGGTAACCCGATTATTATCAATATCCTTCACAAAAACCACAAGTCCCACATCGGTTGAAAACCAAAGTTTAGGATTTTTGGGGTTCTATTTAAAGAACCCCAATTCTATGAACACACACACACACACACACACACACAAGTCTCAACTTAAGAGTAAAAAAAAAAAAAACACTCAAATTACCTAGGGATTTAGCAATTTGCTGAAACTTTTAATTGTTTAAGTTTTCCTAGTAAAAAATTTGGTTTTTCTTTTGTGGCTGAGTCTCGGGTGGAGAAGCAAGGGCTTCAATTCCAATCTCGACAAAGATTGCGCTTGAAAAAGGTAATTTTTCTTCCTTTTGGTTATTTATCTGTGTTTAATTTGTCTGTGTGTGTTTATTTGGTTTGTTTGTTGTTTTATTAGTTTAGTATGTCTTTGTTTAGTTTGGTTTGGTACTAATTACTTTTGTTTAGCATTAATTGTTTAGATATTTCAGCTTAGTAGTCATATGTGTTAGGTTAGTTTAGTTATTAACTCATTATATATGCCAGTTTAGTTTAAATCTATGTTTAGTTGTTATTTAGTTAAGCATGCGTTAGATCAGTTAGTTAGTCAATAGCATGTTTATAGGTTTATTTAGTTTGAGTACTGTTTAACCATGTGGTTATTAGATACTAGTTAGTTTATTAGCTTATTTGGGTGTTGTTCGTGTTTGGTCCTGCTTAATCATGTATCATTAGTATTCTCATATGTTCAGTTATGCTTAAACCTATGTTTACTCACATGCCCACTAGTTCAAACATAAGCATACCTATGTGTTTAATTGTTGTTGTTGTATGTCTGTTAGAATAATCACATAGTAGTGGTTTTTCTATGCTATGTTTAGTATAACTTCTGCTTAGTTACATGTTTGTTAGGATAGACAACGGTATTGTTGCATGCTCAATTCCTGTTCTGTTTTGTTAAGAAAGTTTATACATTGGCATTATTGTATGTATTTGTGTTCAAATTTCTGTTCATTCACAGACTTGTTGAGTTGGCTTGGTTATCAGTAGATGCTATGTGTTTAGTGACTGTGACCCCTATCCATTGGCATCATCTGTGGGGTCTAAGTGTCAACAAGTATTGTGTCCCTATCTAGTTACCCTTTACTTGTAGTTATCGGATTTAAATGCTAGTCCTGCCCAATTCAACTGGAACCTTACATATGTGTCTATATGCTATTTAGTCCCAATTAGTATTTAACCATCTGAACCATGAATTATTTGCAGTTTGGTCTGAATTAGTATGCATGCTTACCATGAGTCTTCTATGATACTTAAATGTTGGTTCAGTCTAAAATCTGTCAAGTGTGCTAGTCTGTGTTTGATAGAAAGTAAGCCAGACTAGATGAATGGCAAGTATAACTTAAATGATTGTTTCTTAGTTCAACATATCTAATCTAACCGTGTTAAGTGTAAATATGTTCAATCTATGTTACAAAAGGTTGTATGCTCTTATTGAATTTGTATTAAGTTGCAAGGACATGCTTAAGTGTGTGCTTGATTTCGTGTTGTTACTAACTCTTCCCCTTAAACTGTAATTGTGTCAAAACATAGAATAAGGAATCTTGAGTTAATATTATAGTCTACTGTAAAGTGGATGTCACTTGATAGTAAGCAGGTAAGGAGTGACTATCCTAGGGCTAGGAAGGGTTTAGGAAAGGCTTTGAGTTTCACTCACCCTAGTACTGTCTATCCTAGGCTGCTGGGGTTCCTCCTTATTTAATTGCAACTCTGTGGGACCTTATGTGAGGTAGTTAGTTAATGCTTTGTTGAGATATGTATGAAAAGGGAGAACAGATCATTAGATAAAATTGATTGGGAAAATGCATAAAAACACTCTCAAACTTGTGTCGGATTATCAGTAACACACTTATACTTTTCAAGGGTCCTATTACCCCCCCTGATCTATTCTAAACCAGAATATATACACCCTTAAAATGTCACACCCAAACCTTTATTGTGTAGTGTATACACACGTTTCACACCCAAACCTTTATTGTGTAGTGTATACACACGTCATACTTTTTTCTTTTTTACCCTTTTTAATCCTTCTTTCTTTCTTTTCGTGTATTCTTTCTTCTTCCACCATTCCCTACAAACCCACCAGATGACATCGATCAAACCACCAGAGCCCATCTTTTTTTCCCTTTTCGCAGCCATGAAAAGCGAGAGAATAATCACAAACTAATCTCTTAAATATCCAACTAATAGCGAGACTTCCACTATCTTGTCTTCCTCGGCCAACATGGTTACAGGGAGATAACCCATTCTTAAAAGTTAAAATGTTAGTAACAATTGGGACACCAATTATTTTATGGTAATTGGTAAGTGATACTTATAATTTGCAAAAACACACTTGCTATTGGTCTGAGTTTTTTCCCTTCCATGTATCAATAATTCAATTTTAGTGATAATTGGGTGAGATAAATTAAATTAATTTTGTGATAAATGAGATCTAAAAGCAAGCTATCCATTTTAACCGTACATTACATTAAATTATTGGTATATTATGTACCAAGACATGATTAAGCAGTGGTCGAAAAATATTTCCAGCGAGATGAAGAAGAAATTGGGAGTGTTCCCCTTTTTCTTTCTTATGTATGCTTGGTGTCTTTAGAGGGAGATTTTGGAACTGTTGAAAATGAGAAAAGAATATTGTGGGTGAGAAATGGGGAAAGAAGAAGAGCCAGGGGATGGGTGGCCGACAATTATGTGATTTCCATGGCTGAGTTTGAAAGGTGAAAAAAAAAGAGTAGAGAGAGAGTGATTATAGTTTATTAATTGTATCTAATTAATAAGATCCAATGAAGAAAGGACACTTGTGCAAAATAGTCAACTTTGACTCTTTTTTTTTGCCTCACACATGCTTACATGCGAGTGAGCACACTTGCTATGCCATGTCATCACTCATAGTTGTATATATTCCAATTTAAAATAGTTTAGGGGGGTAATAGGACCCCCGTAAAGTATAAGTGTGTTACTGATAATCCGATACAAGTTTGAGGGTGTTTTTGTGCATTTTCCCAAATTGATTCATTAAGTTTAAGGCTTTGACAGTATCACTGGTAAACTAAAGAGATAGGCATTGATCTAAAAAATTCTTGTATCACCAAAGGATGATTTGAAAGATGAATAGACTAGAAGCAACTTGAGTCACTATTTGTGCCATGAACCTTACTGTTTTTAAGCTGTTGAGTTGAACTCCCTAACAACTAAGATTTGGTCCTGTCAAACTCATTTGGAAAAGAATAGGTGTGGTTATATGCTTTTGTTATGATCTTGGCCAGATAAATGTGGTGTAGAGCTTGACCATTAACACTGTTTTTCCCTTAGCTTATGACAAATATGAGTTGAGTACTTTAAAGAAAAACACTGTTCATTTAACAAAGTGACACCTCTGTCTTTTTTATATGAAAAAAAATAGCCTATGAAGCAGTTTCCTTTTTCCCATTCCTTGCCTAGAAGTTGGTTTGTATGCTTTGAAGAGAAACTTGGATATCCTTTGCTTCTATGTATGGGATGCCCTGATCTAGTCTTTAAGTAGATTATTGGAGGTCTGGTCTTGTATCAAAGACATTTCAATGCCCCTTTGTGTGTTCGTAAATGATCACAACAACATAGAATTTCTGGGAACAAGTTGAATCAAATTGAACTATCTCTTATATGCTTGTTTGCTACTCTTCTTGTATCCATATGCTGATCTATCATCTTTCTTATAATTGTTATGGCATGTACAAAGTGTATTGGCATGTAGATCCTTGGTTTAAGAACTACATGTTTTTCCTTTTGCATGGCTATGCTCTAGACTATGCAACTGAACCCTGAGTCTGTGAATACTTACTAAAGTCTAGTCTTTGTATGTGTGGAAATGCTTTCATCATTAGTTGATTATTCCTTTCCATATCCCTTGACGTACTGTAAGAATGATCAACATGCATATTTTCACCTAATATATAGGTGCCATACCATGTCTTATTTGTCCTTGTTAGCATACCAACTGAGATGTCCATGTTGTTAACTGTATATGAGTTGGTTGAGGTGAACTAAGTGTTGTAATCATGCTATGGTAGGACTTTTACGAAATCTCTACGTAGAATGGGAATGATCTATTGATTTGCCTTGTATATTTCCCCAGAATATTATTCTTTTAATATATGAACAAGTTTGATATATATGTTGAGTATATGACTGTATATGTGTGTGTATCCAATATACTGATGTGAACTGATGTTACTCTTCTTCTATCCCCTTTCTTTGCTTTGTGTTACTGCCAGATGGTATATATAAGATATAGACGACCTATGTATACCTTGGTATATATTGAATTGTATATCATGTATATTGATGGTATATCATGAAGGTTGTTTAACCTAAATACCTTTGTTGATTAATTAATTTGGGCCTGCTCGTCATACTTTGTCCCCATGAGAACTGATAAGTGCCTGAGCTATAACGATTTTGAGACTATATAGCGGTTCTAGTGAAAACAGAAGGATTTAGAATCCTTAAGTGAAAGTATTTGACCAACGGTTGACTTTTGGGTAAACAGACCTTTTTTCAATTTTCGACGATTTCGTGAGGTTTGAAGGGTCAATTATGACTTGGTGGAGTGGATGGTTCGATTCCCGAGGCATTTGGTTGCATTTTGGGGGCTGACTTGGTAAATTAGACTTCCGTTAGGAATTTCGAGGCCACGGGTGAGCTCGTAGCACATTTTTATGTGTGTGCGCATATCTGGTTCATGTATGGGAGGCCTGGAATTCATGTCAGGATTTTTAGGATTGTGGGATTTTACCGGGTGTGGCGGTGTGACCGCCATGAGTATAGTCTTTGCATAGCCGCACCACGTAGCGGGATTTTATAAGGGAAATGGTGTGCGCATTTAGACGGGGATGGTTAATGAGTTCGTATATGAAAAAGCCCAACCGCCGTACGGGATCGACATCGACCGCCGTAGCGGTCGGGGACTCCTTTTATATTCCTAAGTTCAAACCATTAGTCCAACACTTCTAAAACCCCAAGAGATTGGGGAGGTCGATATTGTAGAGTGGAATCGAGTGTAAGTTCTAAACCTTTATCTTGCTTATCTACCTTCCTTCCTTGATTATCCATGGTGGTTTAGGTCCTAGAGTGTTGGATGCTTTGACTTAGACTCCTAATCATGAAACCCGTAGTATAAATTGTTTATTGTTGATTAACTTACTGTTTTTATTATCTATAAGTGTAGATTAACACATTCTAGGATGGATTTGTTCTATAATTCAAGAACTCATTTATGAGACCTAGGATTTCACCCAAATTTGGGGGTTTTGACTAATTTATGAAATTTTGGCAAAGCGATTTAATGAGGATTATGATTGTTGGGAATAAGGGTAGGGTAATTGTCACACCCCAATTTCCGTTAGGCGTGACGGCACCCGATTTAGGGCCGAGCGAACCCGCCGACTAACGTAACACTCATACCCATACCGGGCCCACAAAACATAAGCATACACACGTAATGAAAATTTTTCGTAAAACAAACATGCCTCTCGTTTTTTTTCAAACCAAACGAAATCGCAATATAAGGCATAACAAGATTTCGCTTATATAGCCGGCCAAACACATCGGTAACATAATACATACAAACACACCGCTTACGTAGCCGCTTACAAACAGACCCGACATATCATACACTCGACCATTTGTCTGCAAAGTCTCTATCATAACTTCGAACACCATACAAAGCACTCGACTCGGCCAGAAGACCGAGGAAATGGAGCTCGCCAATCCACCGAGCATCTTCTCGCTAGCATCACCGACTCATCCGCGGGTACTGCGTGGCATGAAACGCGCCCCCGAAGAAAGATTTAAATATGTACCGAGCATGTAAAGATAGCATACATCAAACGAGGTCATAACTAAAGTAGGAAGTACGTAAAGTGAAGTCGTAATAACACAACTATCTAAGTACTTACATCCGACACACAAATCATGCATACTCATACCGAACGCATCGTAATTCATATGGAATGACAAGTAACCGATGGGATCCGCCTCATCATCGGTGATCAAACTCATCATCGGAGAACAAACTCATCACACATCATCATTATATCAAATGCGGTCCATGGGACCCGGCGGACGAACGTGGTGACTTAGCCACAACACAAGATAACTCCGGAAGATTTCAAATCTCCGTATCCCCGAACACAACACATCATCACAACACATCATAAGCCATATCACAAAGATGTTTCATAAACGGAACCCGACCTATGGCGAGGTCTCGGGAACCGTAACACAAAGATAACTTCCCCCCGAATATATCTATATAGTGCGCGCGATCATATACCGGCCCGGATCCGGTGAAAGAGGTAACACAAAACGCACGAACAGATCGTAAGTAACCACACGCATATCGATACATCATCACAGACTCAACCGAATAATCAAAACGAATCCTCTTTTTTTTGAAAGTCCAAAACCATAGTCAAAACTAGTTTTCTCCCGAATCTCGCTCGGGGCATGTCAAACCGAACTTTAGGAACCGTTGTTACGCGTCAAAATCATAGGCGTAAAATCCTTATTTCCAACTCCGATTTAAAAATAAATAGTCATAATGAAGAAAGTTTTAAATTTTCCAAAAAAAAAATCCATAAAGGTAGCATAGAAAGGCCGCGGGCCCCACGGACGGGTGCCGACCCCCGTCCGAGCCCGACTACGAGGGGTAGGGGAGAGTGATGTCTTATGAACTTACATATTATGTTTTGGGGCGTTTCGAGGTCGTATGCAAAAGTTACGGACGTTCGTAGTTTCGGGGCCGTTTAGGCTTATATCTTTTAAAAGCAAAACTCTTTTGAAACAAAACTCTTTTGAAAATATACTCTTTTGCAATCTTGGGAATTTAAGCATACAAAAGACGTAAGAATACAAGTAACAAGAAACATATAAGAATCGCTTACGCAGCATTTCAAACTCAATCATATCCAAAACATACGAACCATGACCTAACCATACTAAGGATGCCAACAACATCAAAGCAAACACGAATCACGAACATACTCGAACTTTACGAATGGAATTACCCCGAGGCACAAATCATGTCATACCTTAGTTCCGTCTAAGACATGCCAAAAAGAAAAGAAGGGTAAGCTTCACATACCTGGCTTGCTTCCTAGGCTAATCCAAACTCAAACTTCGGCTGCTCAAAATCTACAATTACATCAATAGGCATCGAACATTAGTCCAGCGCTAAAGGATCCAATTCCAAACCATTGCTTTTTCTACCAAAAATTGGGCAGCATTTCCCCTATATATTCACCAATCCCGAGGCTAATATCAACAACAACCAAACCAACAACCATCCAAACAAGATTTAAGAACATTCCGACAATCCACAAAGTATTCAAGACAATTCAAACAATATACTATGAAACCCGAAACCTTCCAACTTAATGAATACGACAATAATACGTTTCTTTCTTTCAATTTCACAAACTACGTCAACGGTTCCATACATTACCACATTACCTTCATAATTATAAGAAAACATAATAGAACCATATTGACTTCCAAAACAGCCCACAACACTACAACTTCGACATAAGTCATTATACCTTTATTTTTATCACATAATCCACAACAAACAACAACCAAAACACCACCTTAAATTAGTTCACCAAGCTCCCTCCAAAACAGCCCCTACACGGCCACACACACCACAATCCACGGCCAAGTACCAACATTCAAAGTTTCATGATTTCCATTCATTCCAACACACTACAACAACCAACATGCAAATTAAAATTGATTCATCACTCTTAGACATACAATACACATACACGGCCAACATCTATATCCAAGGCTTGACTTCAACATCCATATTTTCATGATTTTTCATTCATTTCTACATGCCAAAACAACTTGCAAACATGCTACATACACTTAATTCTTCACCTCTACACTAACCATACATACACGGCCAAGCACACACAACACCATATTTTTATAAACTTCATTCATTTCCATATATCACCACACATACCAATCACCAACAACACATGAAGGAAGATAAAATCCTTACCTTTCTCACTTGTTCTTCATTCGGCCAAGGTGTGGTTTTGCAAGAACAAAAGCTTTGCTTGATTCAACAACCACTTCATGTTGTTTAGCACCTTCCAAAGAGTGGAAAACATAGAAGAAAATATTTTTGTGATGGAGGTTTTTGATCTTCCCTTTTTTTCCTTCATATATATGGCTTGGCTTCTCCAAGCTTCTTGATTTTTCTAAGGGATAGAAATGATGAAGATGATTAATTATCATCTTCTAGCCACATATATAGTTCACCCACATGGCCCTATGGCCCACACACACACACACATGGCCGGCCACTTATGGCCATTTTCACATAATAGCCAACTTTCCATATTTCCTTTTTTGGTCCCAAATTTTTTCCAACTTTCATTCTCTAATTTTTCCTTATTCCAATCTTACCCCTAACACTTCATATCCACAAAAGATGAATATGCAACTTATGCATTGAGACAAAATCAACAAAACCGGAAATTAAAAGTCTTGTCCATACCTCGTCGCAACCAACTTAGAATATTCCGACGTACGAAATACGGGGTGTAACAGTAATTTTGCCCTTAATTTTTAGTTTTGCTCATATCATTCGTTAGGGGTATTTTGGGTATTCTTCCCCAAATCAGTTCTTATTCTAATTAGATGGTCTATTACTTACTTAGCACTGCTGTTGCTAGATTTTGAGCGTTCTGAGGCATTACATTAAGGGAAAGATTGGGTGGCGTAGCTCGCATTCCAGTTCTGCATTAGAGGAAGGTTACATCTTACTTGAGTAAGACTTTGATTAGTAGATTGTATATATAGTGGATTTGACGGGAGAAAGCATGGTTAGGCTTTTGGGCATGAAGGCTGGTTGTATATTACCTAGGTTGGTACGACTTCTGATTATGTGGGCTATTCACCGTTACTTTGGACATACGTGTATATATATATATATATATATATATATATATATATATATATATATATATATATATATATATATAAGTGGTACTTCATAGGTTCTAGACTCGAACCATATCTTGAGACTCGGCACTTGGTACGTACATATATATATATATATATATATAAGGGGTGAGGATATGGCCTAGTTATAGGCTCGTGATGCGAGGTCGATTCGGAGCGAGTGGCATATGGATCCCTCGGTCATGATTATCATGCAAACAAGGCTTGTAGCATGTGTATGGTTGAAATACTTATCATTTATTGCATTGCATTGGACATCATCTTATTCTTGTGATTTGTTATTGATTGGTTGTTGTTGTTGTTGTGTTGTTGTGCAGCTGTCTATCTTGTTGATTTTACGAATGTATGCATGATGCTAATCTTAGTTAGCCTATGATATCTACCGGTACATAGTATTTGTACTGATACTACCTTGCTGCACATTTTTTGAGTGCAAATTACATTTAGGAGTTGTCTTCTAAACCTCGTACTAGCCTGAGGCTACTTCCTGACCAGATCTGAGGGTGAGCTCCTATCCATGGCATGCCGCCTAAAGATGTCTCTTCATTTGATGTCTATTCCATTTCCAGACATTATTATTATATTCAGACACTTATGTATTTCTTAGACATTACTTATGGGTAGAGTCCTTGTGTGATGACTTTTGGATTTTGGGGTTGTAATATGCAGTATTCCACACTTATTTATTATCTATGGTATGACTTAAACATTTATTATTGATGCTGTTGATCTTTAAGTTGTAATTGGTTAAATGAATGATTAATTGGTTAAGGGGATGGTTCGCCCACCAGGGGGTTAGTGTGGGTGCCATCACGATGGGTTGGGTCGTGACAAAGTTGGTATCAGAGCCCTAGGTTCGTCGATCTCATTGTACAAGGACATGTCTAGTAGAGTCTTGCGGATCGGTACGGAGACGTCTATACTTATCTTCGAGAGGCTATGGGACACTAGGAAAACTCAAACTCTTTCTTTCCTTCGTGCTACTTGATTCCAATTGGTATCTGGATGATTCAAATTGGTATCTGACCTTTCATTCTATTCTCTCACAGATGGTGAGGACTCGTGCTAGGGAAGCCGTTGATGAGGCACCCGAGCCGGCCGCCAGGGCCGCAACTCGTGGTAGAGGCCATGGACATGGTAGAGGCGGGGGAGCAGCACAGGCCAGGGACGGGGCTCCTGCGGCTTGTCAGGCTCGTGCTAGATTAGTTTCCCACATGCCTCCAGCATTTCCAGATGAAGAGGCAGAGTTTGCATCGGCACCAGCTCTGCCAGATATTATAGCTACTCTAATGTTATCAGATGTTATGGTTCATGTGTTGAACCTGCTGAACGGATTGACTGAAGTAGGTGTATTATCAGCTACTCCAGATGGCCAGGGTGTGACATTAGCTGACCAGATTCTTGATAGATTCCGTGCTCCAGGAGCGCAGCACGCTGCAGATGTGGCTCCACATTTGGATGAGGCTCCAGGACCAGAGATTTTCCCTATGCAAGTGGTAGGCCCGGTGATGATCGGTGTGGAGCATGATCTATTTTTGAGGTTCACCAAGATGAAGCCTCCCGTCTTCTATGGCATAGTGTCTGAGGATGCTTATGAGTTTATTATCGATTATCATGAGAGGCTCCACAAGTTGGGGGCGATTGAGAGCCATGGTGTAGAGTTTGTGACGTTCTAGCTCTTGGGGGATGCCAAGTTATGGTGGAGAGCTTATGTGGAGTGTAGACCAGTTGGGTCGCCTCCGTTGACTTGGACATAGTTTTATTCATTTTTTTCGAGAAGTACATTCCGCGTACTTTGACGGATATGAGGCGTGATGAGTTCAGTCACATCGAGCAGGGGAGTTCTTCAGTTGCTGCTTATGAGGCCAATTTTCACTCCTTGTCCTGTTATGCTCTACAGTTGTTGCCTACTGAGGCTGAGAGAGTTTGTAGGTTTGTGAAAGGGTTGAGCATTGCTTTACAGTTGTCAGCTCTTTAGCTTGTAGCTTCAGAAGCTTCTTTCCAGGAGGCGGTGGATCATGTCACCATAGTTGAGGGTGAAAGACAGGACAACTATGGCAAGTATGCAGATAAAAAGGCTCGCAAGGTTGGTAGATTCAGTGGTACGTTCTCCCGAGGGCAGGGTCAGCATGGGCAGAGCTCCTATGTTTACTCAGGTCGTCCTATCTAATCGGTTATGCAAGTTTCTGTTGGTGGGACAATAGGGGCCATTCATTACTCGTTGAATTAGCCAGGGGGTTCACATTCCAGATTTTCTGACCATGGCGATTATTCTACTTCTTCTGCTTCTGTTAAACGACCTATGCTAAACCATGAAGGTTTCAACTGAGGCGAGCAGGGGCATTTCAATAGGAACCATCCTCGACTTATACAGAATTGATAGAGTGCTCAATACCAGATTCCTAGAGCTCTAGTTTCATTACCTAGAGGAGGAGGATCTTATGGTAGGGACCGTGCTCAGACAGGGCGTGGTGGCCATACATCAGGTAGAGGTGGCACCCAGCCTAGCAGAGAAAGATCTCATTCAGGCGGAGGTGGATATCAGCCTGGTAGGGGCGGGTCTTAGTCAAGCCAGGGTGATCGTGGAGGTTCACAGCTAGTGGCGGATGGGTTCATTACTATGC